>NW_025964146.1:20000-27500 GCF_023055435.1 Haliotis rufescens | reverse complement strand
CCGTGCGTGTGTCAGAGCCAGGTGATAGCAGTCCCCCTTGTCTCCGTCCGTCTACCGTGCGTCCGAGCCAGGTGATAGCAGTCCCCCTGTCTTCGTCTGCCGTGCGTGCGTCCGAGCCAGGTGATAGCGGTCCCCCTGTCTCCGTCGATATACCGTGCGTGTGTCAGAGCCAGGTGATAGCAGTCCCCCTTGTCTCCGTCCGTCTACCGTGCGTCCGAGCCAGGTGATAGCGGTCCTCCTGCCTCATCGTACCTCGCGTAACGTTCGTCTCGGTCGGCGCATCGTGCATGGGGGAAGAGAGCCAATGTCATCGAGCCAGGTGATAGCAGTCCCCCCGTCTCCCTGTAGCTTCAGTACCCTTCCGCTCGGTCCCGAAAGCGCGTCGCTGTTGAGCCAGGCAAAACGTAGCGAGCACACCGAGCGTTGAACCAAAGTCAGGCGAATCGGCCGAAACAGACGAAATCAGTCACTTCTGTCTCCTCTCCCCCACATTATAGATAACCCCGACGATACGTTGGATAGTTTAACTTTCAACTTTTTTGTATGAGGGACGCTGTCGGAGTCTTTAGGTCTATCTCCACCTTAAATGCTGGACCGACCCCCTCTCGGTCTTCGCCCGTAGCTATCTGAGCATCCAAGGGAATTACCTCGTAGGTTTCCAGTTTTGCCCGGGCAGGGCCCGGGGCCCGATGTGCAGGACTAATGATGCCGTTTTTCCCGAAGGAATGGTAAAAGAAAGGAGAAATGAACCCTAAGCACACTGATTCGTCCGGGGAATAGTCCTGCTCCCGACGCCCGAGGATATTGGCCACTTTTACTCTTTTTTACCTTGGGCATTAGGGCCGCTCGGGTAGGGCCCGACGTGCAGGACTAATGATGCCGCTTTGCCCGGCAGCCCCTGAAATCTATTAGGGCACTTGGCTTGCTCGCAATTTTTGCCTCGGACCTTCCCAGGAGGTGACCCTTGATGCCTCGGTGTGTTTTGAAAAAGTACTAGGAAACTTAGCTTCATGCAGATTTTTCCCTTAAGTGTTGCCGGACCCCGGGGGATGTTCTCCGAGGATGTTTAGATTGTAAGGTGAATTTCCCCTTCCCTCTGCGGTTTCCTCGGGCGCGACTCCGACCCCGAGGGATGCTCTCTGGGGGGTTTTCAGATTGTTAGGTGTATTTTCCCTTGACTCTGCCGTCTCCTCGGGAAGTACTCCGACCCCGACGGAGGTTCTCCGAGGATGTTCAGAGTGTAACGGGCCTCTCCCCTTTGACTCCGACCCCAACGGAAATTCTCCGGGCATTTTCAGATTGTTTGGTGTATTTCCCCTTGACTCTGCCGGTTCCTCGGGCGTGACTCCGACCCCGGGATACGTTCTCCGAGCATGTTCATATTGTAAGGTGAATTTCCCTTTGCCTCTGCCGTCTTCTCGGGACTCCGACCCCCGACGGAGGTTCTCCGAGGATGTTTAGTGTGTGACGGGCCTTTCCCCTTTGACTCTGCCGGTTACACGGGCCCGACTACGACCCCGGGGTATACTCTCCGAGCATTTTCAGATTGTTAGGTGTATTTTCCCTTGACTCTGCCGTCTCCTCGGGATGTACTCCGACCCCGACGGAGGTTCTCCGAGCATGTTCAGAGTGTGATGGGCCTTTCCACTTTGACTCTGCCGGTTCCTCGGGCGTAACTCCGACCCCGGGATATGTTCTCCGAGTATGTTCAGATTATAAGGTGAATTTCCCCTTGCCTCTGCCGTCTTCTCGGGAGTGACTCCAACCCCGACGGAGGTTCTCCGAGGATGTTCTGTGTGTGATGGGACTTTCCCCTTTGACTCTGCCGATTCCCCGGGCGCGACTCCGACCCCGGGGGATGCTCTCCGAGCATGTTCAAAGTGTGACGGGCATTTCGCCTTGTCTCTGCCGTCTCCCCAGGAGTTACCCCGACTCCCGGGGTATGTTCTCCGAGGATGTTCAGATTGTAAGGTCAATTTCCCCTTGACCCTGCCGTCTCCCCGGGAGTGAACCCGACCCCCGGGGTATGTTCTCCGAGCATGTTCAGATTGTAAGGTCAATTTCCCCTTGCCTCTGCCGTCTTCCCGGGAGTTACCCCGACTCCCGGGGTATGTTCTCCGACGATGTTCAGATTGTAAGGTCAATTTCCCCTTGCCTCTGCCGTCTTCCCGGGAGTTACCCCGACTCCCGGGGTATGTTCTCCGACGATGTTCAGAGTGTGACGGGCATTTCGCCTTGCCCCTGCCGTTGATATCGATGCGACCTTAAAATGTAAGTGACTCACTTACTCTTTCTTAGCGGCGCCGGGTGCTCCCGTCTCGGGCGGACTCGGCGCACCCAAGCCAAGTCGGCGATTCCCTTTCTTAGCGGCGCCGGGTGCTCGCGACTTGGCGCTCCCGTCGAAGGCCGGCGCACCCAAGCCAAGTCGGCGCGTCCCGTGCTCCCGTCTCGGGCGGTCTCGGCCGGTCTCGGCACACCCAAGCCAAGTCGGCGATTCCCTTTCTTAGCGGCGCCGGGTGCTCGCGACTTGGCGCTCCCGTCGAAGGCCGGCGCACCCAAGCCAAGTCGGCGCGTCCCGTGCTCCCGTCTCGGGCGGTCTCGGCCGGTCTCGGCACACCCAAGCCAAGTCGGCGATTCCCTTTCTTAGCGGCGCCGGGTGCTCGCGACTTGGCGCTCCCGTCGAAGGCCGGCGCACCCAAGCCAAGTCGGCGCGTCCCGTGCTCCCGTCTCGGGCGGTCTCGGCCGGTCTCGGCACACCCAAGCCAAGTCGGCGATTCCCTTTCTTAGCGGCGCCGGGTGCTCGCGACTTGGCGCTCCCGTCGAAGGCCGGCGCACCCAAGCCAAGTCGGCGCGTCCCGTGCTCCCGTCTCGGGCGGTCTCGGCCGGTCTCGGCACACCCAAGCCAAGTCGGCGATTCCCTTTCTTAGCGGCGCCGGGTGCTCGCGACTTGGCGCTCCCGTCGAAGGCCGGCGCACCCAAGCCAAGTCGGCGCGTCCCGTGCTCCCGTCTCGGGCGGTCTCGGCCGGTCTCGGCACACCCAAGCCAAGTCGGCGATTCCCTTTCTTAGCGGCGCCGGGTGCTCGCGACTTGGCGCTCCCGTCGAAGGCCGGCGCACCCAAGCCAAGTCGGCGCGTCCCGTGCTCCCGTCTCGGGCGGTCTCGGCACACCCAAGCCAAGTCGGCCATTCCCTTTCTTAGCGGCGCCGGGTGCTCGCCACTTGGCGCTCCCGTCGAAGGCCGGCGCACCCAAGCCAAGGCGCGTCCCGTTCTGGTCGGCGCCGGGTGCTTCCGACTTGGCGCTCCCGTCGGAGGCCGGCGCACCCAAGCCAAGTCGGCGCGTCCCGTTCTGGTCGGCAACGGGTGTTCCCGTGTCGGGCGGACTCGGTGCAACCAAGCCTGGTCGGCTATTCCCGTTCTGGTCGGCGGCGGGTGTTCCCGTGTGCGCCCGGCGCTTCCAAGCCAAGTCCGGCGAGTTCCATTGGTTTTGAAACTTTTGTTAACTTTATTGTCTACGGCCACACCACTGTGAAAGCACCGCTTCTCGTCCGCTCAGCGAAGTTAAGCACAGTCGGGCCGGGATAGTACTTGGATGGGTGACCGCCTGGGAACTCCCGGTGCCGTAAACGTTTCTTTTTGTAATTGAATTCACGTTGATCCGTGTCCGAAATGGCTATAAAACAGCATATTCACTTCAGTGTGAGTTATTGATGTATGGGTCACGTCTCCCAAGACGTGGCCTATTTTTGACAGCTTTGGTACAGGCAAACCAAATTGAGATTCGAACGTGGACTACGTCGAAAATGGGTTTAGAACACCTTAGGATGCTTCGGCGCACCCCAATCCCTTAGCGATCACGTCCCGCATCGAGTTTGTAAAATTTGACGGAGTTGGTACAGGCAAACCAAATTGAGATTCGAACGTGGACTACGTCGAAAATGGGTTTAGAACACCTTGAGACGCTTGGGCGCACCCCAGTTCCGTAGCGATCACGTCCCGCAATGAGTTTGTAAATATTGACGGAGTTGGTACAGGCAAACCAAATTGAGATTCGAACATGGACTACGTCGAAAATGGGTTTAGAACACCTTAGGATGCTTCGGCGTACCCCAATCCCTTAGCGATGACGTCCCGCAACGAGTTTGTAAAATTTGACGGAGTTGGTACAGGCAAACCAAATTGAGATTCGAACGTGGACTACGTCGAAAATGGGTTTGGAACACCCTGGGACGCTTGGGCGCACCCCAGTTCCGTAGCGATCACGTCCCGCAACGAGTTTGTTACATTTGACGGAGTTGGTACAGGCAAACCAAATTGAGATTCGTACTTGGACAACAATCGAAAATCTATTTAGAAGTGTCCGGTATACCACACACAGGTTTGTTATTGTGGCAGAGCCAATGTTCCGTGACCATTACCCGTAGTTTGCCGCCTTTTCTGTGTCTTGAAACGTAATCCAGACGTTATTGACTGGTTAAAAAATGCGTCATTGGCCGTATTGGAATGACTTGAAAGGTCAGCGTGCCATACGAATAGACAGGAACGTGTATGTCGTCACGAGTCGAAGCGTAACGTAGAATGAGGTTCTGTACGACGGGAAGGGGCGTTCGCGTTGTTGTTTTTGAAATGTGGTAAAACGTGTCGTTTTTGTCCGTTTTTGTCGTCCCGTTTGGGCGCGTGTGCCGAACCGGCACGTGTCTGCGTTCCCGAGTGGAGTCGTAACGTAGAAGGAGGGTCGTGAGCAGGGGAACGGGCGTTCGCGTTGTTATTTGCGAAAGTTTGGACTTTGCGTTTTTTCTTCTGGTCTTTTTGGGTGGCGCCTGCTGGGTGGTGGTTTGGCGTGTGGAAAGAGGCAGAGATTGCCTGGGCTGCATCCAGGAGCGTGCGTTTGTAGGTTTGAGGTTGAAAAAAGGCGTTTTCCGAGCCCGTTTTGGCTGGTTTTGGTCGATTTTGAGCCCGACTGGTCTTGGCTAGGGTTAGAGCTGAAAATCGAGCTAACGGGTATGGTTAGGGCTAGGGTTAGGGTTAGGGGGTTAGCTAGGGTTAGGTCTGTTTTTCTTTTTTTTCCACGTTGGGGTGGATTTTTGGAGGTCTCCCGGCGGGGTCCCGACGTTCCGGAGCTTTGGGGGTGATGTTGATGTCCGAGGTTCCCCGTGGTCGTGCGCGCGCGTGCGTTTTGTGTCGTTTTTTGAGCGTTTTGTTGGCGCCGCAACTAGGGTTGGATGTATTTTTCGACGGTTGGCGTCGGATGGGCGGAGTTTTGGACTCGCATCGGCAAGGACCGGGTGGTGCCGACCCTTGGGGGTGGTTTTGTTGATGGCGTACCCACGGTACCGTGCTCCCGGGCGCGTTTTTAGCGCTTTTTGAGCGTTTTTTTCCGCGTTTTGTTGGCGCCGCATCTAGGGTTAGACGTCGTAGTCGAGGTTGGCGTCGGGTGGGCGGCGTTTTGGACTCGCATCGGGAAGGGCCGAGTGGTGCCCACCCTTGGGGGTGGTTTTGGTGATGGCGTACCCACGGTACGGTGCTCCCGGACGCGTTTTTAGCGCTTTTTGAGTGGTTTTTTCCGCGTTTTGTTGGCGCCGCAACTAGGGTTGGATGTATTTTTCGATGGTTGGCGTCGGATGGGCGGCGTTTTGGACTCGCATCGGGAAGGGCCGGGTGGTGCCCACCCTTGGGGGTGGTTTTGGTGATGGCGTACCCACGGTACCGTGCTCCCGGGCGCGTTTTTAGCGCTTTTTGAGCGTTTTTTTCCGCGTTTTGTTGGCGCCGCATCTAGGGTTAGACGTCATAGTCGAGGTTGGCGTCGGATGGGCGGCGTTTTGGACTCGCATCGGCAAGGGCCGGGTGGTGCCGACCCTTTTGGGTGGTTTTGTTGATGGCGTACCCACGGTACCGTGCTCCCGGACGCGTTTTTAGCGCTTATGGAGCGTTTTTTTTGTCATTGTTCTTGGTGCTCGGCATCTCCGTTCGTGTAGGATTTGTTGTTGTTGGCGTCGATTGAGACGTTTATCGGCAAGGACCGGGTGGTGCCGACCCTTGGGGGTGTTTTTCGTGTATGCGCACTGCCGGCGGCCTGCGCGCGCATGCGGTTTTAGCGCTTTTTGTCATGGATTGTTTTTGGTGCGTTTTTTTTCCGTTTCGGTTTGTTGTTGTTGTCTGGTACGCCACCGAGCGCATTTGAAGAGCGGCGCCTCGCTTTAGAGGAATCGGGTACAGGCAAACCCTTTCGGCATTCGAACGCGGCCGATGTCGAAAACGGGTTCCCAAACCCCCGGGACGCTGCGGAAGACGCCGATGACGTTTGAAGAGCGGCGCGTCACTTTTAAGGAATCGGGTACAGGCAAACCCTTTTGGGATTCGAACGCGGCCGATGTCGAAAACGGGTTCCCAAACCCCCGGGACGCTGCGGAAGACGCCGATGACGTTTGAAGAGCGGCGCCTCGCTTTTAAGGAATCGGGTACAGGCAAACCCTTTTGGGATTCGAACGCGGCAGATGTCGAAAACGGGTTCCCAAAACCCCGGGGCGCCGCTACGAATGGCATTTGAAAAGGGTCGTTTTGGTAGCGTTTGATGTTGGGTGCGTCGGTGGTGACGGGATGGTGTTGATGACGGACGGTTGCGTTTGTGTATCTCTCTCTCAAGGACCAGCGATTGCGTTCTTGACTCTGTTGTTGTTTTGTGGATCATCTTGGGTGGTGACTTTGTGGGCCGCGAATGACTTGTCGGAATTGAAGACAAATGTTTTCCAGCTTACTTGCAAGTCGAAATGAACTTGTGTTTTTTTCTCTCTCAATGACCAGCGTTTCCGTTCGGGACTGTGTAGGGAAGACTGTTGTTGCTTGTAAGTTGATGGGAGGTAATGAAGTTTTGAAGTTGAACGTTCTTCATCATTCATCATGTGGCGTAAGTGTGGCGCAATAGCCTACTCTGATCAAGCTCTTTTCAGGGTCACCTTAAGAGAGTCGTAGTTACTCCCGCCGTTTACCCGCGCTAGTTTGAAACTTGTCCTTCATGTGCGTGTGTACCTTAAGAGAGTCCCGGTTACTCCGGCCGTTTGCCCGCGCTAGGTTGAAACTTGTCCTTCATGTGCGTGTGTACCTTAAGAGAGTCGTAGTTACTCCAGCCGTTTACCCGCGCTAGGTTGAAACTTGTTCTTCATGCGTGTGTGTACCTTAAGAGAGTCGTAGTTACTCCAGCCGTTTACCCGCGCTAGGTTGAAACTTGTTCTTCATGGGTGTGTGTACCTAAAGAGAGTCGTAGTTACTCCCGCCGTTTACCCGCGCTAGCTTGAAACTTGTCCTTCATGTGCGTGTGTACCTTAAGAGAGTCGTAGTTACTCCAGCCGTTTACCCGCGCTAGGTTGAAACTTGTTCTTCATGCGTGTGTGTACCTTAAGAGAGTCGTAGTTACTCCAGCCGTTTGCCCGCGCTAGGTTGAATGTGTTCGCCGCAACGAGTAGGAGGGTCGTTTCCCTTCATGACTGTGTAGGGAAGACTGCTGTTG
>NW_025964146.1:5000-10000 GCF_023055435.1 Haliotis rufescens | reverse complement strand
TGTTTAGTGTGTGACGGGCCTTTCCCCTTTGACTCTGCCGGTTACACGGGCCCGACTACGACCCCGGGGTATACTCTCCGAGCATTTTCAGATTGTTAGGTGTATTTTCCCTTGACTCTGCCGTCTCCTCGGGATGTACTCCGACCCCGACGGAGGTTCTCCGAGCATGTTCAGAGTGTGATGGGCCTTTCCACTTTGACTCTGCCGGTTCCTCGGGCGTAACTCCGACCCCGGGATATGTTCTCCGAGTATGTTCAGATTATAAGGTGAATTTCCCCTTGCCTCTGCCGTCTTCTCGGGAGTGACTCCAACCCCGACGGAGGTTCTCCGAGGATGTTCTGTGTGTGATGGGACTTTCCCCTTTGACTCTGCCGATTCCCCGGGCGCGACTCCGACCCCGGGGGATGCTCTCCGAGCATGTTCAAAGTGTGACGGGCATTTCGCCTTGTCTCTGCCGTCTCCCCAGGAGTTACCCCGACTCCCGGGGTATGTTCTCCGAGGATGTTCAGATTGTAAGGTCAATTTCCCCTTGACCCTGCCGTCTCCCCGGGAGTGAACCCGACCCCCGGGGTATGTTCTCCGAGCATGTTCAGATTGTAAGGTCAATTTCCCCTTGCCTCTGCCGTCTTCCCGGGAGTTACCCCGACTCCCGGGGTATGTTCTCCGACGATGTTCAGATTGTAAGGTCAATTTCCCCTTGCCTCTGCCGTCTTCCCGGGAGTTACCCCGACTCCCGGGGTATGTTCTCCGACGATGTTCAGAGTGTGACGGGCATTTCGCCTTGCCCCTGCCGTTGATATCGATGCGACCTTAAAATGTAAGTGACTCACTTACTCTTTCTTAGCGGCGCCGGGTGCTCCCGTCTCGGGCGGACTCGGCGCACCCAAGCCAAGTCGGCGATTCCCTTTCTTAGCGGCGCCGGGTGCTCGCGACTTGGCGCTCCCGTCGAAGGCCGGCGCACCCAAGCCAAGTCGGCGCGTCCCGTGCTCCCGTCTCGGGCGGTCTCGGCCGGTCTCGGCACACCCAAGCCAAGTCGGCGATTCCCTTTCTTAGCGGCGCCGGGTGCTCGCGACTTGGCGCTCCCGTCGAAGGCCGGCGCACCCAAGCCAAGTCGGCGCGTCCCGTGCTCCCGTCTCGGGCGGTCTCGGCCGGTCTCGGCACACCCAAGCCAAGTCGGCGATTCCCTTTCTTAGCGGCGCCGGGTGCTCGCGACTTGGCGCTCCCGTCGAAGGCCGGCGCACCCAAGCCAAGTCGGCGCGTCCCGTGCTCCCGTCTCGGGCGGTCTCGGCCGGTCTCGGCACACCCAAGCCAAGTCGGCGATTCCCTTTCTTAGCGGCGCCGGGTGCTCGCGACTTGGCGCTCCCGTCGAAGGCCGGCGCACCCAAGCCAAGTCGGCGCGTCCCGTGCTCCCGTCTCGGGCGGTCTCGGCCGGTCTCGGCACACCCAAGCCAAGTCGGCGATTCCCTTTCTTAGCGGCGCCGGGTGCTCGCGACTTGGCGCTCCCGTCGAAGGCCGGCGCACCCAAGCCAAGTCGGCGCGTCCCGTGCTCCCGTCTCGGGCGGTCTCGGCCGGTCTCGGCACACCCAAGCCAAGTCGGCGATTCCCTTTCTTAGCGGCGCCGGGTGCTCGCGACTTGGCGCTCCCGTCGAAGGCCGGCGCACCCAAGCCAAGTCGGCGCGTCCCGTGCTCCCGTCTCGGGCGGTCTCGGCACACCCAAGCCAAGTCGGCCATTCCCTTTCTTAGCGGCGCCGGGTGCTCGCCACTTGGCGCTCCCGTCGAAGGCCGGCGCACCCAAGCCAAGGCGCGTCCCGTTCTGGTCGGCGCCGGGTGCTTCCGACTTGGCGCTCCCGTCGGAGGCCGGCGCACCCAAGCCAAGTCGGCGCGTCCCGTTCTGGTCGGCAACGGGTGTTCCCGTGTCGGGCGGACTCGGTGCAACCAAGCCTGGTCGGCTATTCCCGTTCTGGTCGGCGGCGGGTGTTCCCGTGTGCGCCCGGCGCTTCCAAGCCAAGTCCGGCGAGTTCCATTGGTTTTGAAACTTTTGTTAACTTTATTGTCTACGGCCACACCACTGTGAAAGCACCGCTTCTCGTCCGCTCAGCGAAGTTAAGCACAGTCGGGCCGGGATAGTACTTGGATGGGTGACCGCCTGGGAACTCCCGGTGCCGTAAACGTTTCTTTTTGTAATTGAATTCACGTTGATCCGTGTCCGAAATGGCTATAAAACAGCATATTCACTTCAGTGTGAGTTATTGATGTATGGGTCACGTCTCCCAAGACGTGGCCTATTTTTGACAGCTTTGGTACAGGCAAACCAAATTGAGATTCGAACGTGGACTACGTCGAAAATGGGTTTAGAACACCTTAGGATGCTTCGGCGCACCCCAATCCCTTAGCGATCACGTCCCGCATCGAGTTTGTAAAATTTGACGGAGTTGGTACAGGCAAACCAAATTGAGATTCGAACGTGGACTACGTCGAAAATGGGTTTAGAACACCTTGAGACGCTTGGGCGCACCCCAGTTCCGTAGCGATCACGTCCCGCAATGAGTTTGTAAATATTGACGGAGTTGGTACAGGCAAACCAAATTGAGATTCGAACATGGACTACGTCGAAAATGGGTTTAGAACACCTTAGGATGCTTCGGCGTACCCCAATCCCTTAGCGATGACGTCCCGCAACGAGTTTGTAAAATTTGACGGAGTTGGTACAGGCAAACCAAATTGAGATTCGAACGTGGACTACGTCGAAAATGGGTTTGGAACACCCTGGGACGCTTGGGCGCACCCCAGTTCCGTAGCGATCACGTCCCGCAACGAGTTTGTTACATTTGACGGAGTTGGTACAGGCAAACCAAATTGAGATTCGTACTTGGACAACAATCGAAAATCTATTTAGAAGTGTCCGGTATACCACACACAGGTTTGTTATTGTGGCAGAGCCAATGTTCCGTGACCATTACCCGTAGTTTGCCGCCTTTTCTGTGTCTTGAAACGTAATCCAGACGTTATTGACTGGTTAAAAAATGCGTCATTGGCCGTATTGGAATGACTTGAAAGGTCAGCGTGCCATACGAATAGACAGGAACGTGTATGTCGTCACGAGTCGAAGCGTAACGTAGAATGAGGTTCTGTACGACGGGAAGGGGCGTTCGCGTTGTTGTTTTTGAAATGTGGTAAAACGTGTCGTTTTTGTCCGTTTTTGTCGTCCCGTTTGGGCGCGTGTGCCGAACCGGCACGTGTCTGCGTTCCCGAGTGGAGTCGTAACGTAGAAGGAGGGTCGTGAGCAGGGGAACGGGCGTTCGCGTTGTTATTTGCGAAAGTTTGGACTTTGCGTTTTTTCTTCTGGTCTTTTTGGGTGGCGCCTGCTGGGTGGTGGTTTGGCGTGTGGAAAGAGGCAGAGATTGCCTGGGCTGCATCCAGGAGCGTGCGTTTGTAGGTTTGAGGTTGAAAAAAGGCGTTTTCCGAGCCCGTTTTGGCTGGTTTTGGTCGATTTTGAGCCCGACTGGTCTTGGCTAGGGTTAGAGCTGAAAATCGAGCTAACGGGTATGGTTAGGGCTAGGGTTAGGGTTAGGGGGTTAGCTAGGGTTAGGTCTGTTTTTCTTTTTTTTCCACGTTGGGGTGGATTTTTGGAGGTCTCCCGGCGGGGTCCCGACGTTCCGGAGCTTTGGGGGTGATGTTGATGTCCGAGGTTCCCCGTGGTCGTGCGCGCGCGTGCGTTTTGTGTCGTTTTTTGAGCGTTTTGTTGGCGCCGCAACTAGGGTTGGATGTATTTTTCGACGGTTGGCGTCGGATGGGCGGAGTTTTGGACTCGCATCGGCAAGGACCGGGTGGTGCCGACCCTTGGGGGTGGTTTTGTTGATGGCGTACCCACGGTACCGTGCTCCCGGGCGCGTTTTTAGCGCTTTTTGAGCGTTTTTTTCCGCGTTTTGTTGGCGCCGCATCTAGGGTTAGACGTCGTAGTCGAGGTTGGCGTCGGGTGGGCGGCGTTTTGGACTCGCATCGGGAAGGGCCGAGTGGTGCCCACCCTTGGGGGTGGTTTTGGTGATGGCGTACCCACGGTACGGTGCTCCCGGACGCGTTTTTAGCGCTTTTTGAGTGGTTTTTTCCGCGTTTTGTTGGCGCCGCAACTAGGGTTGGATGTATTTTTCGATGGTTGGCGTCGGATGGGCGGCGTTTTGGACTCGCATCGGGAAGGGCCGGGTGGTGCCCACCCTTGGGGGTGGTTTTGGTGATGGCGTACCCACGGTACCGTGCTCCCGGGCGCGTTTTTAGCGCTTTTTGAGCGTTTTTTTCCGCGTTTTGTTGGCGCCGCATCTAGGGTTAGACGTCATAGTCGAGGTTGGCGTCGGATGGGCGGCGTTTTGGACTCGCATCGGCAAGGGCCGGGTGGTGCCGACCCTTTTGGGTGGTTTTGTTGATGGCGTACCCACGGTACCGTGCTCCCGGACGCGTTTTTAGCGCTTATGGAGCGTTTTTTTTGTCATTGTTCTTGGTGCTCGGCATCTCCGTTCGTGTAGGATTTGTTGTTGTTGGCGTCGATTGAGACGTTTATCGGCAAGGACCGGGTGGTGCCGACCCTTGGGGGTGTTTTTCGTGTATGCGCACTGCCGGCGGCCTGCGCGCGCATGCGGTTTTAGCGCTTTTTGTCATGGATTGTTTTTGGTGCGTTTTTTTTCCGTTTCGGTTTGTTGTTGTTGTCTGGTACGCCACCGAGCGCATTTGAAGAGCGGCGCCTCGCTTTAGAGGAATCGGGTACAGGCAAACCCTTTCGGCATTCGAACGCGGCCGATGTCGAAAACGGGTTCCCAAACCCCCGGGACGCTGCGGAAGACGCCGATGACGTTTGAAGAGCGGCGCGTCACTTTTAAGGAATCGGGTACAGGCAAACCCTTTTGGGATTCGAACGCGGCCGATGTCGAAAACGGGTTCCCAAACCCCCGGGACGCTGCGGAAGACGCCGATGACGTTTGAAGAGCGGCGCCTCGCTTTTAAGGAATCGG
>NW_025964145.1:0-29552 GCF_023055435.1 Haliotis rufescens | reverse complement strand
ATGCAGGTAAGGCTAACAACACCTGGCACTCAAATGCCACTCGGATGTCAAAGTTGTCGCAGCGCATTGAAATTTTGCATGCGGGTAGACCTTGACCTGGAGGTCACGTTTCCACCGTTCTTGACCCCAGATCAACTCTGTGAGCGGAGCTATGGGCTCCATTATCCAACTGTAACATTGGCTCCAAAGTGAAAAATGTTTCGTTGAGAATGCTCCATTTGACCTAAGGAGTCGTCCTGCAAAGTCTGAGACTCCTACGGCGATTTGACATTTTTGGTCGAAAATGCAGGTAAGGCTAACAACACCTGGCACTCAAATGCCACTCGGATGTCAAAGTTGTCGCAGCGCATTGAAATTTTGCATGCGGGTAGACCTTGACCTGGAGGTCACGTTTCCACCGTTCTTGACCCCAGATCACCTCTGTGAGCGGAGCTATGGGCTCCATTATCCAACTGTAACATTGGCTCCAAAGTGAAAAATGTTTCGTTGAGAATGCTCCATTTGACCTAAGGAGTCGTCCTGCAAAGTCTGAGACTCCTACGGCGATTTGACATTTTTGGTCGAAAATGCAGGTAAGGCTAACAACACCTGGCACTCAATGCCACTCGGATGTCAAAGTTGTCGCAGCGCATTGAAATTTTGCATGCGGGTAGACCTTGACCTGGAGGTCACGTTTCCACCGTTCTTGACCCCAGATCACCTCTGTGAGCGGAGCTATGGGCTCCATTATCCAACTGTAACATTGGCTCCAAAGTGAAAAATGTTTCGTTGAGAATGCTCCATTTGACCTAAGGAGTCGTCCTGCAAAGTCTGAGACTCCTACGGCGATTTGACATTTTTGGTCGAAAATGCAGGTAAGGCTAACAACACCTGGCACTCAAATGCCACTCGGATGTCAAAGTTGTCGCAGCGCATTGAAATTTTGCATGCGGGTAGACCTTGACCTGGAGGTCACGTTTCCACCGTTCTTGACCCCAGATCACCTCTGTGAGCGGAGCTATGGGCTCCATTATCCAACTGTAACATTGGCTCCAAAGTGAAAAATGTTTCGTTGAGAATGCTCCATTTGACCTAAGGAGTCGTCCTGCAAAGTCTGAGACTCCTACGGCGATTTGACATTTTTGGTCGAAAATGCAGGTAAGGCTAACAACACCTGGCACTCAAATGCCACTCGGATGTCAAAGTTGTCGCAGCGCATTGAAATTTTGCATGCGGGTAGACCTTGACCTGGAGGTCACGTTTCCACCGTTCTTGACCCCAGATCACCTCTGTGAGCGGAGCTATGGGCTCCATTATCCAACTGTAACATTGGCTCCAAAGTGAAAAATGTTTCGTTGAGAATGCTCCATTTGACCTAAGGAGTCGTCCTGCAAAGTCTGAGACTCCTACGGCGATTTGACATTTTTGGTCGAAAATGCAGGTAAGGCTAACAACACCTGGCACTCAAATGCCACTCGGATGTCAAAGTTGTCGCAGCGCATTGAAATTTTGCATGCGGGTAGACCTTGACCTGGAGGTCACGTTTCCACCGTTCTTGACCCCAGATCACCTCTGTGAGCGGAGCTATGGGCTCCATTATCCAACTGTAACATTGGCTCCAAAGTGAAAAATGTTTCGTTGAGAATGCTCCATTTGACCTAAGGAGTCGTCCTGCAAAGTCTGAGACTCCTACGGCGATTTGACATTTTTGGTCGAAAATGCAGGTAAGGCTAACAACACCTGGCACTCAAATGCCACTCGGATGTCAAAGTTGTCGCAGCGCATTGAAATTTTGCATGCGGGTAGACCTTGACCTGGAGGTCACGTTTCCACCGTTCTTGACCCCAGATCACCTCTGTGAGCGGAGCTATGGGCTCCATTATCCAACTGTAACATTGGCTCCAAAGTGAAAAATGTTTCGTTGAGAATGCTCCATTTGACCTAAGGAGTCGTCCTGCAAAGTCTGAGACTCCTACGGCGATTTGACATTTTTGGTCGAAAATGCAGGTAAGGCTAACACCTGGCACTCAAATGCCACTCGGATGTCAAAGTTGTCGCAGCGCATTGAAATTTTGCATGCGGGTAGACCTTGACCTGGAGGTCACGTTTCCACCGTTCTTGACCCCAGATCACCTCTGTGAGCGGAGCTATGGGCTCCATTATCCAACTGTAACATTGGCTCCAAAGTGAAAAATGTTTCGTTGAGAATGCTCCATTTGACCTAAGGAGTCGTCCTGCAAAGTCTGAGACTCCTACGGCGATTTGACATTTTTGGTCGAAAATGCAGGTAAGGCTAACACCTGGCACTCAAATGCCACTCGGATGTCAAAGTTGTCGCAGCGCATTGAAATTTTGCATGCGGGTAGACCTTGACCTGGAGGTCACGTTTCCACCGTTCTTGACCCCAGATCACCTCTGTGAGCGGAGCTATGGGCTCCATTATCCAACTGTAACATTGGCTCCAAAGTGAAAAATGTTTCGTTGAGAATGCTCCATTTGACCTAAGGAGTCGTCCTGCAAAGTCTGAGACTCCTACGGCGATTTGACATTTTTGGTCGAAAATGCAGGTAAGGCTAACAACACCTGGCACTCAAATGCCACTCGGATGTCAAAGTTGTCGCAGCGCATTGAAATTTTGCATGCGGGTAGACCTTGACCTGGAGGTCACGTTTCCACCGTTCTTGACCCCAGATCACCTCTGTGAGCGGAGCTATGGGCTCCATTATCCAACTGTAACATTGGCTCCAAAGTGAAAAATGTTTCGTTGAGAATGCTCCATTTGACCTAAGGAGTCGTCCTGCAAAGTCTGAGACTCCTACGGCGATTTGACATTTTTGGTCGAAAATGCAGGTAAGGCTAACACACTGGCACTCAAATGCCACTCGGATGTCAAAGTTGTCGCAGCGCATTGAAATTTTGCATGCGGGTAGACCTTGACCTGGAGGTCACGTTTCCACCGTTCTTGACCCCAGATCACCTCTGTGAGCGGAGCTATGGGCTCCATTATCCAACTGTAACATTGGCTCCAAAGTGAAAAATGTTTCGTTGAGAATGCTCCATTTGACCTAAGGAGTCGTCCTGCAAAGTCTGAGACTCCTACGGCGATTTGACATTTTTGGTCGAAAATGCAGGTAAGGCTAACACCTGGCACTCAAATGCCACTCGGATGTCAAAGTTGTCGCAGCGCATTGAAATTTTGCATGCGGGTAGACCTTGACCTGGAGGTCACGTTTCCACCGTTCTTGACCCCAGATCACCTCTGTGAGCGGAGCTATGGGCTCCATTATCCAACTGTAACATTGGCTCCAAAGTGAAAAATGTTTCGTTGAGAATGCTCCATTTGACCTAAGGAGTCGTCCTGCAAAGTCTGAGACTCCTACGGCGATTTGACATTTTTGGTCGAAAATGCAGGTAAGGCTAACAACACCTGGCACTCAAATGCCACTCGGATGTCAAAGTTGTCGCAGCGCATTGAAATTTTGCATGCGGGTAGACCTTGACCTGGAGGTCACGTTTCCACCGTTCTTGACCCCAGATCAACTCTGTGAGCGGAGCTATGGGCTCCATTATCCAACTGTAACATTGGCTCCAAAGTGAAAAATGTTTCGTTGAGAATGCTCCATTTGACCTAAGGAGTCGTCCTGCAAAGTCTGAGACTCCTACGGCGATTTGACATTTTTGGTCGAAAATGCAGGTAAGGCTAACAACACCTGGCACTCAAATGCCACTCGGATGTCAAAGTTGTCGCAGCGCATTGAAATTTTGCATGCGGGTAGACCTTGACCTGGAGGTCACGTTTCCACCGTTCTTGACCCCAGATCACCTCTGTGAGCGGAGCTATGGGCTCCATTATCCAACTGTAACATTGGCTCCAAAGTGAAAAATGTTTCGTTGAGAATGCTCCATTTGACCTAAGGAGTCGTCCTGCAAAGTCTGAGACTCCTACGGCGATTTGACATTTTTGGTCGAAAATGCAGGTAAGGCTAACAACACCTGGCACTCAAATGCCACTCGGATGTCAAAGTTGTCGCAGCGCATTGAAATTTTGCATGCGGGTAGACCTTGACCTGGAGGTCACGTTTCCACCGTTCTTGACCCCAGATCACCTCTGTGAGCGGAGCTATGGGCTCCATTATCCAACTGTAACATTGGCTCCAAAGTGAAAAATGTTTCGTTGAGAATGCTCCATTTGACCTAAGGAGTCGTCCTGCAAAGTCTGAGACTCCTACGGCGATTTGACATTTTTGGTCGAAAATGCAGGTAAGGCTAACACCTGGCACTCAAATGCCACTCGGATGTCAAAGTTGTCGCAGCGCATTGAAATTTTGCATGCGGGTAGACCTTGACCTGGAGGTCACGTTTCCACCGTTCTTGACCCCAGATCACCTCTGTGAGCGGAGCTATGGGCTCCATTATCCAACTGTAACATTGGCTCCAAAGTGAAAAATGTTTCGTTGAGAATGCTCCATTTGACCTAAGGAGTCGTCCTGCAAAGTCTGAGACTCCTACGGCGATTTGACATTTTTGGTCGAAAATGCAGGTATGGCTAACAACACCTGGCACTCAAATGCCACTCGGATGTCAAAGTTGTCGCAGCGCATTGAAATTTTGCATGCGGGTAGACCTTGACCTGGAGGTCACGTTTCCACCGTTCTTGACCCCAGATCACCTCTGTGAGCGGAGCTATGGGCTCCATTATCCAACTGTAACATTGGCTCCAAAGTGAAAAATGTTTCGTTGAGAATGCTCCATTTGACCTAAGGAGTCGTCCTGCAAAGTCTGAGACTCCTACGGCGATTTGACATTTTTGGTCGAAAATGCAGGTATGGCTAACAACACCTGGCACTCAAATGCCACTCGGATGTCAAAGTTGTCGCAGCGCATTGAAATTTTGCATGCGGGTAGACCTTGACCTGGAGGTCACGTTTCCACCGTTCTTGACCCCAGATCACCTCTGTGAGCGGAGCTATGGGCTCCATTATCCAACTGTAACATTGGCTCCAAAGTGAAAAATGTTTCGTTGAGAATGCTCCATTTGACCTAAGGAGTCGTCCTGCAAAGTCTGAGACTCCTACGGCGATTTGACATTTTTGGTCGAAAATGCAGGTAAGGCTAACACCTGGCACTCAAATGCCACTCGGATGTCAAAGTTGTCGCAGCGCATTGAAATTTTGCATGCGGGTAGACCTTGACCTGGAGGTCACGTTTCCACCGTTCTTGACCCCAGATCAACTCTGTGAGCGGAGCTATGGGCTCCATTATCCAACTGTAACATTGGCTCCAAAGTGAAAAATGTTTCGTTGAGAATGCTCCATTTGACCTAAGGAGTCGTCCTGCAAAGTCTGAGACTCCTACGGCGATTTGACATTTTTGGTCGAAAATGCAGGTAAGGCTAACAACACCTGGCACTCAAATGCCACTCGGATGTCAAAGTTGTTCGCAGCGCATTGAAATTTTGCATGCGGGTAGACCTTGACCTGGAGGTCACGTTTCCACCGTTCTTGACCCCAGATCAACTCTGTGAGCGGAGCTATGGGCTCCATTATCCAACTGTAACATTGGCTCCAAAGTGAAAAATGTTTCGTTGAGAATGCTCCATTTGACCTAAGGAGTCGTCCTGCAAAGTCTGAGACTCCTACGGCGATTTGACATTTTTGGTCGAAAATGCAGGTAAGGCTAACAACACCTGGCACTCAAATGCCACTCGGATGTCAAAGTTGTCGCAGCGCATTGAAATTTTGCATGCGGGTAGACCTTGACCTGGAGGTCACGTTTCCACCGTTCTTGACCCCAGATCACCTCTGTGAGCGGAGCTATGGGCTCCATTATCCAACTGTAACATTGGCTCCAAAGTGAAAAATGTTTCGTTGAGAATGCTCCATTTGACCTAAGGAGTCGTCCTGCAAAGTCTGAGACTCCTACGGCGATTTGACATTTTTGGTCGAAAATGCAGGTAAGGCTAACAACACCTGGCACTCAAATGCCACTCGGATGTCAAAGTTGTCGCAGCGCATTGAAATTTTGCATGCGGGTAGACCTTGACCTGGAGGTCACGTTTCCACCGTTCTTGACCCCAGATCACCTCTGTGAGCGGAGCTATGGGCTCCATTATCCAACTGTAACATTGGCTCCAAAGTGAAAAATGTTTCGTTGAGAATGCTCCATTTGACCTAAGGAGTCGTCCTGCAAAGTCTGAGACTCCTACGGCGATTTGACATTTTTGGTCGAAAATGCAGGTAAGGCTAACAACACCTGGCACTCAAATGCCACTCGGATGTCAAAGTTGTCGCAGCGCATTGAAATTTTGCATGCGGGTAGACCTTGACCTGGAGGTCACGTTTCCACCGTTCTTGACCCCAGATCACCTCTGTGAGCGGAGCTATGGGCTCCATTATCCAACTGTAACATTGGCTCCAAAGTGAAAAATGTTTCGTTGAGAATGCTCCATTTGACCTAAGGAGTCGTCCTGCAAAGTCTGAGACTCCTACGGCGATTTGACATTTTTGGTCGAAAATGCAGGTAAGGCTAACAACACCTGGCACTCAAATGCCACTCGGATGTCAAAGTTGTCGCAGCGCATTGAAATTTTGCATGCGGGTAGACCTTGACCTGGAGGTCACGTTTCCACCGTTCTTGACCCCAGATCAACTCTGTGAGCGGAGCTATGGGCTCCATTATCCAACTGTAACATTGGCTCCAAAGTGAAAAATGTTTCGTTGAGAATGCTCCATTTGACCTAAGGAGTCGTCCTGCAAAGTCTGAGACTCCTACGGCGATTTGACATTTTTGGTCGAAAATGCAGGTAAGGCTAACACCTGGCACTCAAATGCCACTCGGATGTCAAAGTTGTCGCAGCGCATTGAAATTTTGCATGCGGGTAGACCTTGACCTGGAGGTCACGTTTCCACCGTTCTTGACCCCAGATCAACTCTGTGAGCGGAGCTATGGGCTCCATTATCCAACTGTAACATTGGCTCCAAAGTGAAAAATGTTTCGTTGAGAATGCTCCATTTGACCTAAGGAGTCGTCCTGCAAAGTCTGAGACTCCTACGGCGATTTGACATTTTTGGTCGAAAATGCAGGTAAGGCTAACAACACCTGGCACTCAAATGCCACTCGGATGTCAAAGTTGTTGCAGCGCATTGAAATTTTGCATGCGGGTAGACCTTGACCTGGAGGTCACGTTTCCACCGTTCTTGACCCCAGATCAACTCTGTGAGCGGAGCTATGGGCTCCATTATCCAACTGTAACATTGGCTCCAAAGTGAAAAATGTTTCGTTGAGAATGCTCCATTTGACCTAAGGAGTCGTCCTGCAAAGTCTGAGACTCCTACGGCGATTTGACATTTTTGGTCGAAAATGCAGGTAAGGCTAACAACACCTGGCACTCAAATGCCACTCGGATGTCAAAGTTGTCGCAGCGCATTGAAATTTTGCATGCGGGTAGACCTTGACCTGGAGGTCACGTTTCCACCGTTCTTGACCCCAGATCACCTCTGTGAGCGGAGCTATGGGCTCCATTATCCAACTGTAACATTGGCTCCAAAGTGAAAAATGTTTCGTTGAGAATGCTCCATTTGACCTAAGGAGTCGTCCTGCAAAGTCTGAGACTCCTACGGCGATTTGACATTTTTGGTCGAAAATGCAGGTAAGGCTAACACCTGGCACTCAAATGCCACTCGGATGTCAAAGTTGTCGCAGCGCATTGAAATTTTGCATGCGGGTAGACCTTGACCTGGAGGTCACGTTTCCACCGTTCTTGACCCCAGATCAACTCTGTGAGCGGAGCTATGGGCTCCATTATCCAACTGTAACATTGGCTCCAAAGTGAAAAATGTTTCGTTGAGAATGCTCCATTTGACCTAAGGAGTCGTCCTGCAAAGTCTGAGACTCCTACGGCGATTTGACATTTTTGGTCGAAAATGCAGGTAAGGCTAACAACACCTGGCACTCAAATGCCACTCGGATGTCAAAGTTGTTGCAGCGCATTGAAATTTTGCATGCGGGTAGACCTTGACCTGGAGGTCACGTTTCCACCGTTCTTGACCCCAGATCAACTCTGTGAGCGGAGCTATGGGCTCCATTATCCAACTGTAACATTGGCTCCAAAGTGAAAAATGTTTCGTTGAGAATGCTCCATTTGACCTAAGGAGTCGTCCTGCAAAGTCTGAGACTCCTACGGCGATTTGACATTTTTGGTCGAAAATGCAGGTAAGGCTAACAACACCTGGCACTCAAATGCCACTCGGATGTCAAAGTTGTCGCAGCGCATTGAAATTTTGCATGCGGGTAGACCTTGACCTGGAGGTCACGTTTCCACCGTTCTTGACCCCAGATCACCTCTGTGAGCGGAGCTATGGGCTCCATTATCCAACTGTAACATTGGCTCCAAAGTGAAAAATGTTTCGTTGAGAATGCTCCATTTGACCTAAGGAGTCGTCCTGCAAAGTCTGAGACTCCTACGGCGATTTGACATTTTTGGTCGAAAATGCAGGTAAGGCTAACAACACCTGGCACTCAAATGCCACTCGGATGTCAAAGTTGTCGCAGCGCATTGAAATTTTGCATGCGGGTAGACCTTGACCTGGAGGTCACGTTTCCACCGTTCTTGACCCCAGATCACCTCTGTGAGCGGAGCTATGGGCTCCATTATCCAACTGTAACATTGGCTCCAAAGTGAAAAATGTTTCGTTGAGAATGCTCCATTTGACCTAAGGAGTCGTCCTGCAAAGTCTGAGACTCCTACGGCGATTTGACATTTTTGGTCGAAAATGCAGGTAAGGCTAACAACACCTGGCACTCAAATGCCACTCGGATGTCAAAGTTGTCGCAGCGCATTGAAATTTTGCATGCGGGTAGACCTTGACCTGGAGGTCACGTTTCCACCGTTCTTGACCCCAGATCACCTCTGTGAGCGGAGCTATGGGCTCCATTATCCAACTGTAACATTGGCTCCAAAGTGAAAAATGTTTCGTTGAGAATGCTCCATTTGACCTAAGGAGTCGTCCTGCAAAGTCTGAGACTCCTACGGCGATTTGACATTTTTGGTCGAAAATGCAGGTAAGGCTAACACCTGGCACTCAAATGCCACTCGGATGTCAAAGTTGTCGCAGCGCATTGAAATTTTGCATGCGGGTAGACCTTGACCTGGAGGTCACGTTTCCACCGTTCTTGACCCCAGATCAACTCTGTGAGCGGAGCTATGGGCTCCATTATCCAACTGTAACATTGGCTCCAAAGTGAAAAATGTTTCGTTGAGAATGCTCCATTTGACCTAAGGAGTCGTCCTGCAAAGTCTGAGACTCCTACGGCGATTTGACATTTTTGGTCGAAAATGCAGGTAAGGCTAACAACACCTGGCACTCAAATGCCACTCGGATGTCAAAGTTGTTGCAGCGCATTGAAATTTTGCATGCGGGTAGACCTTGACCTGGAGGTCACGTTTCCACCGTTCTTGACCCCAGATCAACTCTGTGAGCGGAGCTATGGGCTCCATTATCCAACTGTAACATTGGCTCCAAAGTGAAAAATGTTTCGTTGAGAATGCTCCATTTGACCTAAGGAGTCGTCCTGCAAAGTCTGAGACTCCTACGGCGATTTGACATTTTTGGTCGAAAATGCAGGTAAGGCTAACAACACCTGGCACTCAAATGCCACTCGGATGTCAAAGTTGTCGCAGCGCATTGAAATTTTGCATGCGGGTAGACCTTGACCTGGAGGTCACGTTTCCACCGTTCTTGACCCCAGATCACCTCTGTGAGCGGAGCTATGGGCTCCATTATCCAACTGTAACATTGGCTCCAAAGTGAAAAATGTTTCGTTGAGAATGCTCCATTTGACCTAAGGAGTCGTCCTGCAAAGTCTGAGACTCCTACGGCGATTTGACATTTTTGGTCGAAAATGCAGGTAAGGCTAACAACACCTGGCACTCAAATGCCACTCGGATGTCAAAGTTGTCGCAGCGCATTGAAATTTTGCATGCGGGTAGACCTTGACCTGGAGGTCACGTTTCCACCGTTCTTGACCCCAGATCACCTCTGTGAGCGGAGCTATGGGCTCCATTATCCAACTGTAACATTGGCTCCAAAGTGAAAAATGTTTCGTTGAGAATGCTCCATTTGACCTAAGGAGTCGTCCTGCAAAGTCTGAGACTCCTACGGCGATTTGACATTTTTGGTCGAAAATGCAGGTAAGGCTAACAACACCTGGCACTCAAATGCCACTCGGATGTCAAAGTTGTCGCAGCGCATTGAAATTTTGCATGCGGGTAGACCTTGACCTGGAGGTCACGTTTCCACCGTTCTTGACCCCAGATCACCTCTGTGAGCGGAGCTATGGGCTCCATTATCCAACTGTAACATTGGCTCCAAAGTGAAAAATGTTTCGTTGAGAATGCTCCATTTGACCTAAGGAGTCGTCCTGCAAAGTCTGAGACTCCTACGGCGATTTGACATTTTTGGTCGAAAATGCAGGTAAGGCTAACACCTGGCACTCAAATGCCACTCGGATGTCAAAGTTGTCGCAGCGCATTGAAATTTTGCATGCGGGTAGACCTTGACCTGGAGGTCACGTTTCCACCGTTCTTGACCCCAGATCAACTCTGTGAGCGGAGCTATGGGCTCCATTATCCAACTGTAACATTGGCTCCAAAGTGAAAAATGTTTCGTTGAGAATGCTCCATTTGACCTAAGGAGTCGTCCTGCAAAGTCTGAGACTCCTACGGCGATTTGACATTTTTGGTCGAAAATGCAGGTAAGGCTAACAACACCTGGCACTCAAATGCCACTCGGATGTCAAAGTTGTCGCAGCGCATTGAAATTTTGCATGCGGGTAGACCTTGACCTGGAGGTCACGTTTCCACCGTTCTTGACCCCAGATCAACTCTGTGAGCGGAGCTATGGGCTCCATTATCCAACTGTAACATTGGCTCCAAAGTGAAAAATGTTTCGTTGAGAATGCTCCATTTGACCTAAGGAGTCGTCCTGCAAAGTCTGAGACTCCTACGGCGATTTGACATTTTTGGTCGAAAATGCAGGTAAGGCTAACAACACCTGGCACTCAAATGCCACTCGGATGTCAAAGTTGTCGCAGCGCATTGAAATTTTGCATGCGGGTAGACCTTGACCTGGAGGTCACGTTTCCACCGTTCTTGACCCCAGATCACCTCTGTGAGCGGAGCTATGGGCTCCATTATCCAACTGTAACATTGGCTCCAAAGTGAAAAATGTTTCGTTGAGAATGCTCCATTTGACCTAAGGAGTCGTCCTGCAAAGTCTGAGACTCCTACGGCGATTTGACATTTTTGGTCGAAAATGCAGGTAAGGCTAACACCTGGCACTCAAATGCCACTCGGATGTCAAAGTTGTCGCAGCGCATTGAAATTTTGCATGCGGGTAGACCTTGACCTGGAGGTCACGTTTCCACCGTTCTTGACCCCAGATCACCTCTGTGAGCGGAGCTATGGGCTCCATTATCCAACTGTAACATTGGCTCCAAAGTGAAAAATGTTTCGTTGAGAATGCTCCATTTGACCTAAGGAGTCGTCCTGCAAAGTCTGAGACTCCTACGGCGATTTGACATTTTTGGTCGAAAATGCAGGTAAGGCTAACAACACCTGGCACTCAAATGCCACTCGGATGTCAAAGTTGTCGCAGCGCATTGAAATTTTGCATGCGGGTAGACCTTGACCTGGAGGTCACGTTTCCACCGTTCTTGACCCCAGATCAACTCTGTGAGCGGAGCTATGGGCTCCATTATCCAACTGTAACATTGGCTCCAAAGTGAAAAATGTTTCGTTGAGAATGCTCCATTTGACCTAAGGAGTCGTCCTGCAAAGTCTGAGACTCCTACGGCGATTTGACATTTTTGGTCGAAAATGCAGGTAAGGCTAACAACACCTGGCACTCAAATGCCACTCGGATGTCAAAGTTGTCGCAGCGCATTGAAATTTTGCATGCGGGTAGACCTTGACCTGGAGGTCACGTTTCCACCGTTCTTGACCCCAGATCAACTCTGTGAGCGGAGCTATGGGCTCCATTATCCAACTGTAACATTGGCTCCAAAGTGAAAAATGTTTCGTTGAGAATGCTCCATTTGACCTAAGGAGTCGTCCTGCAAAGTCTGAGACTCCTACGGCGATTTGACATTTTTGGTCGAAAATGCAGGTAAGGCTAACAACACCTGGCACTCAAATGCCACTCGGATGTCAAAGTTGTCGCAGCGCATTGAAATTTTGCATGCGGGTAGACCTTGACCTGGAGGTCACGTTTCCACCGTTCTTGACCCCAGATCACCTCTGTGAGCGGAGCTATGGGCTCCATTATCCAACTGTAACATTGGCTCCAAAGTGAAAAATGTTTCGTTGAGAATGCTCCATTTGACCTAAGGAGTCGTCCTGCAAAGTCTGAGACTCCTACGGCGATTTGACATTTTTGGTCGAAAATGCAGGTAAGGCTAACAACACCTGGCACTCAAATGCCACTCGGATGTCAAAGTTGTCGCAGCGCATTGAAATTTTGCATGCGGGTAGACCTTGACCTGGAGGTCACGTTTCCACCGTTCTTGACCCCAGATCACCTCTGTGAGCGGAGCTATGGGCTCCATTATCCAACTGTAACATTGGCTCCAAAGTGAAAAATGTTTCGTTGAGAATGCTCCATTTGACCTAAGGAGTCGTCCTGCAAAGTCTGAGACTCCTACGGCGATTTGACATTTTTGGTCGAAAATGCAGGTAAGGCTAACACCTGGCACTCAAATGCCACTCGGATGTCAAAGTTGTCGCAGCGCATTGAAATTTTGCATGCGGGTAGACCTTGACCTGGAGGTCACGTTTCCACCGTTCTTGACCCCAGATCACCTCTGTGAGCGGAGCTATGGGCTCCATTATCCAACTGTAACATTGGCTCCAAAGTGAAAAATGTTTCGTTGAGAATGCTCCATTTGACCTAAGGAGTCGTCCTGCAAAGTCTGAGACTCCTACGGCGATTTGACATTTTTGGTCGAAAATGCAGGTAAGGCTAACAACACCTGGCACTCAAATGCCACTCGGATGTCAAAGTTGTCGCAGCGCATTGAAATTTTTGCATGCGGGTAGACCTTGACCTGGAGGTCACGTTTCCACCGTTCTTGACCCCAGATCACCTCTGTGAGCGGAGCTATGGGCTCCATTATCCAACTGTAACATTGGCTCCAAAGTGAAAAATGTTTCGTTGAGAATGCTCCATTTGACCTAAGGAGTCGTCCTGCAAAGTCTGAGACTCCTACGGCGATTTGACATTTTTGGTCGAAAATGCAGGTAAGGCTAACAACACCTGGCACTCAAATGCCACTCGGATGTCAAAGTTGTCGCAGCGCATTGAAATTTTGCATGCGGGTAGACCTTGACCTGGAGGTCACGTTTCCACCGTTCTTGACCCCAGATCACCTCTGTGAGCGGAGCTATGGGCTCCATTATCCAACTGTAACATTGGCTCCAAAGTGAAAAATGTTTCGTTGAGAATGCTCCATTTGACCTAAGGAGTCGTCCTGCAAAGTCTGAGACTCCTACGGCGATTTGACATTTTTGGTCGAAAATGCAGGTAAGGCTAACACCTGGCACTCAAATGCCACTCGGATGTCAAAGTTGTCGCAGCGCATTGAAATTTTGCATGCGGGTAGACCTTGACCTGGAGGTCACGTTTCCACCGTTCTTGACCCCAGATCACCTCTGTGAGCGGAGCTATGGGCTCCATTATCCAACTGTAACATTGGCTCCAAAGTGAAAAATGTTTCGTTGAGAATGCTCCATTTGACCTAAGGAGTCGTCCTGCAAAGTCTGAGACTCCTACGGCGATTTGACATTTTTGGTCGAAAATGCAGGTAAGGCTAACACCTGGCACTCAAATGCCACTCGGATGTCAAAGTTGTCGCAGCGCATTGAAATTTTGCATGCGGGTAGACCTTGACCTGGAGGTCACGTTTCCACCGTTCTTGACCCCAGATCACCTCTGTGAGCGGAGCTATGGGCTCCATTATCCAACTGTAACATTGGCTCCAAAGTGAAAAATGTTTCGTTGAGAATGCTCCATTTGACCTAAGGAGTCGTCCTGCAAAGTCTGAGACTCCTACGGCGATTTGACATTTTTGGTCGAAAATGCAGGTATGGCTAACAACACCTGGCACTCAAATGCCACTCGGATGTCAAAGTTGTCGCAGCGCATTGAAATTTTGCATGCGGGTAGACCTTGACCTGGAGGTCACGTTTCCACCGTTCTTGACCCCAGATCAACTCTGTGAGCGGAGCTATGGGCTCCATTATCCAACTGTAACATTGGCTCCAAAGTGAAAAATGTTTCGTTGAGAATGCTCCATTTGACCTAAGGAGTCGTCCTGCAAAGTCTGAGACTCCTACGGCGATTTGACATTTTTGGTCGAAAATGCAGGTAAGGCTAACACCTGGCACTCAAATGCCACTCGGATGTCAAAGTTGTCGCAGCGCATTGAAATTTTGCATGCGGGTAGACCTTGACCTGGAGGTCACGTTTCCACCGTTCTTGACCCCAGATCAACTCTGTGAGCGGAGCTATGGGCTCCATTATCCAACTGTAACATTGGCTCCAAAGTGAAAAATGTTTCGTTGAGAATGCTCCATTTGACCTAAGGAGTCGTCCTGCAAAGTCTGAGACTCCTACGGCGATTTGACATTTTTGGTCGAAAATGCAGGTAAGGCTAACAACACCTGGCACTCAAATGCCACTCGGATGTCAAAGTTGTCGCAGCGCATTGAAATTTTGCATGCGGGTAGACCTTGACCTGGAGGTCACGTTTCCACCGTTCTTGACCCCAGATCAACTCTGTGAGCGGAGCTATGGGCTCCATTATCCAACTGTAACATTGGCTCCAAAGTGAAAAATGTTTCGTTGAGAATGCTCCATTTGACCTAAGGAGTCGTCCTGCAAAGTCTGAGACTCCTACGGCGATTTGACATTTTTGGTCGAAAATGCAGGTAAGGCTAACACCTGGCACTCAAATGCCACTCGGATGTCAAAGTTGTCGCAGCGCATTGAAATTTTGCATGCGGGTAGACCTTGACCTGGAGGTCACGTTTCCACCGTTCTTGACCCCAGATCACCTCTGTGAGCGGAGCTATGGGCTCCATTATCCAACTGTAACATTGGCTCCAAAGTGAAAAATGTTTCGTTGAGAATGCTCCATTTGACCTAAGGAGTCGTCCTGCAAAGTCTGAGACTCCTACGGCGATTTGACATTTTTGGTCGAAAATGCAGGTAAGGCTAACACCTGGCACTCAAATGCCACTCGGATGTCAAAGTTGTCGTCGCAGCGCATTGAAATTTTGCATGCGGGTAGACCTTGACCTGGAGGTCACGTTTCCACCGTTCTTGACCCCAGATCACCTCTGTGAGCGGAGCTATGGGCTCCATTATCCAACTGTAACATTGGCTCCAAAGTGAAAAATGTTTCGTTGAGAATGCTCCATTTGACCTAAGGAGTCGTCCTGCAAAGTCTGAGACTCCTACGGCGATTTGACATTTTTGGTCGAAAATGCAGGTATGGCTAACAACACCTGGCACTCAAATGCCACTCGGATGTCAAAGTTGTCGCAGCGCATTGAAATTTTGCATGCGGGTAGACCTTGACCTGGAGGTCACGTTTCCACCGTTCTTGACCCAGATCAACTCTGTGAGCGGAGCTATGGGCTCCATTATCCAACTGTAACATTGGCTCCAAAGTGAAAAATGTTTCGTTGAGAATGCTCCATTTGACCTAAGGAGTCGTCCTGCAAAGTCTGAGACTCCTACGGCGATTTGACATTTTTGGTCGAAAATGCAGGTAAGGCTAACACCTGGCACTCAAATGCCACTCGGATGTCAAAGTTGTCGCAGCGCATTGAAATTTTGCATGCGGGTAGACCTTGACCTGGAGGTCACGTTTCCACCGTTCTTGACCCCAGATCAACTCTGTGAGCGGAGCTATGGGCTCCATTATCCAACTGTAACATTGGCTCCAAAGTGAAAAATGTTTCGTTGAGAATGCTCCATTTGACCTAAGGAGTCGTCCTGCAAAGTCTGAGACTCCTACGGCGATTTGACATTTTTGGTCGAAAATGCAGGTAAGGCTAACAACACCTGGCACTCAAATGCCACTCGGATGTCAAAGTTGTCGCAGCGCATTGAAATTTTGCATGCGGGTAGACCTTGACCTGGAGGTCACGTTTCCACCGTTCTTGACCCCAGATCAACTCTGTGAGCGGAGCTATGGGCTCCATTATCCAACTGTAACATTGGCTCCAAAGTGAAAAATGTTTCGTTGAGAATGCTCCATTTGACCTAAGGAGTCGTCCTGCAAAGTCTGAGACTCCTACGGCGATTTGACATTTTTGGTCGAAAATGCAGGTAAGGCTAACAACACCTGGCACTCAAATGCCACTCGGATGTCAAAGTTGTCGCAGCGCATTGAAATTTTGCATGCGGGTAGACCTTGACCTGGAGGTCACGTTTCCACCGTTCTTGACCCCAGATCACCTCTGTGAGCGGAGCTATGGGCTCCATTATCCAACTGTAACATTGGCTCCAAAGTGAAAAATGTTTCGTTGAGAATGCTCCATTTGACCTAAGGAGTCGTCCTGCAAAGTCTGAGACTCCTACGGCGATTTGACATTTTTGGTCGAAAATGCAGGTAAGGCTAACAACACCTGGCACTCAAATGCCACTCGGATGTCAAAGTTGTCGCAGCGCATTGAAATTTTGCATGCGGGTAGACCTTGACCTGGAGGTCACGTTTCCACCGTTCTTGACCCCAGATCACCTCTGTGAGCGGAGCTATGGGCTCCATTATCCAACTGTAACATTGGCTCCAAAGTGAAAAATGTTTCGTTGAGAATGCTCCATTTGACCTAAGGAGTCGTCCTGCAAAGTCTGAGACTCCTACGGCGATTTGACATTTTTGGTCGAAAATGCAGGCAAGGCTAACACCTGGCACTCAAATGCCACTCGGATGTCAAAGTTGTCGCAGCGCATTGAAATTTTGCATGCGGGTAGACCTTGACCTGGAGGTCACGTTTCCACCGTTCTTGACCCCAGATCACCTCTGTGAGCGGAGCTATGGGCTCCATTATCCAACTGTAACATTGGCTCCAAAGTGAAAAATGTTTCGTTGAGAATGCTCCATTTGACCTAAGGAGTCGTCCTGCAAAGTCTGAGACTCCTACGGCGATTTGACATTTTTGGTCGAAAATGCAGGTATGGCTAACAACACCTGGCACTCAAATGCCACTCGGATGTCAAAGTTGTCGCAGCGCATTGAAATTTTGCATGCGGGTAGACCTTGACCTGGAGGTCACGTTTCCACCGTTCTTGACCCCAGATCACCTCTGTGAGCGGAGCTATGGGCTCCATTATCCAACTGTAACATTGGCTCCAAAGTGAAAAATGTTTCGTTGAGAATGCTCCATTTGACCTAAGGAGTCGTCCTGCAAAGTCTGAGACTCCTACGGCGATTTGACATTTTTGGTCGAAAATGCAGGTATGGCTAACAACACCTGGCACTCAAATGCCACTCGGATGTCAAAGTTGTCGCAGCGCATTGAAATTTTGCATGCGGGTAGACCTTGACCTGGAGGTCACGTTTCCACCGTTCTTGACCCCAGATCACCTCTGTGAGCGGAGCTATGGGCTCCATTATCCAACTGTAACATTGGCTCCAAAGTGAAAAATGTTTCGTTGAGAATGCTCCATTTGACCTAAGGAGTCGTCCTGCAAAGTCTGAGACTCCTACGGCGATTTGACATTTTTGGTCGAAAATGCAGGTAAGGCTAACACCTGGCACTCAAATGCCACTCGGATGTCAAAGTTGTCGCAGCGCATTGAAATTTTGCATGCGGGTAGACCTTGACCTGGAGGTCACGTTTCCACCGTTCTTGACCCCAGATCAACTCTGTGAGCGGAGCTATGGGCTCCATTATCCAACTGTAACATTGGCTCCAAAGTGAAAAATGTTTCGTTGAGAATGCTCCATTTGACCTAAGGAGTCGTCCTGCAAAGTCTGAGACTCCTACGGCGATTTGACATTTTTGGTCGAAAATGCAGGTAAGGCTAACAACACCTGGCACTCAAATGCCACTCGGATGTCAAAGTTGTTGCAGCGCATTGAAATTTTGCATGCGGGTAGACCTTGACCTGGAGGTCACGTTTCCACCGTTCTTGACCCCAGATCAACTCTGTGAGCGGAGCTATGGGCTCCATTATCCAACTGTAATATTGGCTCCAAAGTGAAAAATGTTTCGTTGAGAATGCTCCATTTGACCTAAGGAGTCGTCCTGCAAAGTCTGAGACTCCTACGGCGATTTGACATTTTTGGTCGAAAATGCAGGTAAGGCTAACAACACCTGGCACTCAAATGCCAGTCGGATGTCAAAGTTGTCGCAGCGCATTGAAATTTTGCATGCGGGTAGACCTTGACCTGGAGGTCACGTTTCCACCGTTCTTGACCCCAGATCACCTCTGTGAGCGGAGCTATGGGCTCCATTATCCAACTGTAACATTGGCTCCAAAGTGAAAAATGTTTCGTTGAGAATGCTCCATTTGACCTAAGGAGTCGTCCTGCAAAGTCTGAGACTCCTACGGCGATTTGACATTTTTGGTCGAAAATGCAGGTAAGGCTAACAACACCTGGCACTCAAATGCCACTCGGATGTCAAAGTTGTCGCAGCGCATTGAAATTTTGCATGCGGGTAGACCTTGACCTGGAGGTCACGTTTCCACCGTTCTTGACCCCAGATCACCTCTGTGAGCGGAGCTATGGGCTCCATTATCCAACTGTAACATTGGCTCCAAAGTGAAAAATGTTTCGTTGAGAATGCTCCATTTGACCTAAGGAGTCGTCCTGCAAAGTCTGAGACTCCTACGGCGATTTGACATTTTTGGTCGAAAATGCAGGTATGGCTAACAACACCTGGCACTCAAATGCCACTCGGATGTCAAAGTTGTCGCAGCGCATTGAAATTTTGCATGCGGGTAGACCTTGACCTGGAGGTCACGTTTCCACCGTTCTTGACCCCAGATCACCTCTGTGAGCGGAGCTATGGGCTCCATTATCCAACTGTAACATTGGCTCCAAAGTGAAAAATGTTTCGTTGAGAATGCTCCATTTGACCTAAGGAGTCGTCCTGCAAAGTCTGAGACTCCTACGGCGATTTGACATTTTTGGTCGAAAATGCAGGTAAGGCTAACACCTGGCACTCAAATGCCACTCGGATGTCAAAGTTGTCGCAGCGCATTGAAATTTTGCATGCGGGTAGACCTTGACCTGGAGGTCACGTTTCCACCGTTCTTGACCCCAGATCACCTCTGTGAGCGGAGCTATGGGCTCCATTATCCAACTGTAACATTGGCTCCAAAGTGAAAAATGTTTCGTTGAGAATGCTCCATTTGACCTAAGGAGTCGTCCTGCAAAGTCTGAGACTCCTACGGCGATTTGACATTTTTGGTCGAAAATGCAGGTATGGCTAACAACACCTGGCACTCAAATGCCACTCGGATGTCAAAGTTGTCGCAGCGCATTGAAATTTTGCATGCGGGTAGACCTTGACCTGGAGGTCACGTTTCCACCGTTCTTGACCCCAGATCACCTCTGTGAGCGGAGCTATGGGCTCCATTATCCAACTGTAACATTGGCTCCAAAGTGAAAAATGTTTCGTTGAGAATGCTCCATTTGACCTAAGGAGTCGTCCTGCAAAGTCTGAGACTCCTACGGCGATTTGACATTTTTGGTCGAAAATGCAGGTATGGCTAACAACACCTGGCACTCAAATGCCACTCGGATGTCAAAGTTGTCGCAGCGCATTGAAATTTTGCATGCGGGTAGACCTTGACCTGGAGGTCACGTTTCCACCGTTCTTGACCCCAGATCACCTCTGTGAGCGGAGCTATGGGCTCCATTATCCAACTGTAACATTGGCTCCAAAGTGAAAAATGTTTCGTTGAGAATGCTCCATTTGACCTAAGGAGTCGTCCTGCAAAGTCTGAGACTCCTACGGCGATTTGACATTTTTGGTCGAAAATGCAGGTAAGGCTAACACCTGGCACTCAAATGCCACTCGGATGTCAAAGTTGTCGCAGCGCATTGAAATTTTGCATGCGGGTAGACCTTGACCTGGAGGTCACGTTTCCACCGTTCTTGACCCCAGATCAACTCTGTGAGCGGAGCTATGGGCTCCATTATCCAACTGTAACATTGGCTCCAAAGTGAAAAATGTTTCGTTGAGAATGCTCCATTTGACCTAAGGAGTCGTCCTGCAAAGTCTGAGACTCCTACGGCGATTTGACATTTTTGGTCGAAAATGCAGGTAAGGCTAACAACACCTGGCACTCAAATGCCACTCGGATGTCAAAGTTGTTGCAGCGCATTGAAATTTTGCATGCGGGTAGACCTTGACCTGGAGGTCACGTTTCCACCGTTCTTGACCCCAGATCAACTCTGTGAGCGGAGCTATGGGCTCCATTATCCAACTGTAACATTGGCTCCAAAGTGAAAAATGTTTCGTTGAGAATGCTCCATTTGACCTAAGGAGTCGTCCTGCAAAGTCTGAGACTCCTACGGCGATTTGACATTTTTGGTCGAAAATGCAGGTAAGGCTAACAACACCTGGCACTCAAATGCCAGTCGGATGTCAAAGTTGTCGCAGCGCATTGAAATTTTGCATGCGGGTAGACCTTGACCTGGAGGTCACGTTTCCACCGTTCTTGACCCCAGATCACCTCTGTGAGCGGAGCTATGGGCTCCATTATCCAACTGTAACATTGGCTCCAAAGTGAAAAATGTTTCGTTGAGAATGCTCCATTTGACCTAAGGAGTCGTCCTGCAAAGTCTGAGACTCCTACGGCGATTTGACATTTTTGGTCGAAAATGCAGGTAAGGCTAACAACACCTGGCACTCAAATGCCACTCGGATGTCAAAGTTGTCGCAGCGCATTGAAATTTTGCATGCGGGTAGACCTTGACCTGGAGGTCACGTTTCCACCGTTCTTGACCCCAGATCACCTCTGTGAGCGGAGCTATGGGCTCCATTATCCAACTGTAACATTGGCTCCAAAGTGAAAAATGTTTCGTTGAGAATGCTCCATTTGACCTAAGGAGTCGTCCTGCAAAGTCTGAGACTCCTACGGCGATTTGACATTTTTGGTCGAAAATGCAGGTAAGGCTAACAACACCTGGCACTCAAATGCCACTCGGATGTCAAAGTTGTCGCAGCGCATTGAAATTTTGCATGCGGGTAGACCTTGACCTGGAGGTCACGTTTCCACCGTTCTTGACCCCAGATCACCTCTGTGAGCGGAGCTATGGGCTCCATTATCCAACTGTAACATTGGCTCCAAAGTGAAAAATGTTTCGTTGAGAATGCTCCATTTGACCTAAGGAGTCGTCCTGCAAAGTCTGAGACTCCTACGGCGATTTGACATTTTTGGTCGAAAATGCAGGTAAGGCTAACAACACCTGGCACTCAAATGCCACTCGGATGTCAAAGTTGTCGCAGCGCATTGAAATTTTGCATGCGGGTAGACCTTGACCTGGAGGTCACGTTTCCACCGTTCTTGACCCCAGATCAACTCTGTGAGCGGAGCTATGGGCTCCATTATCCAACTGTAACATTGGCTCCAAAGTGAAAAATGTTTCGTTGAGAATGCTCCATTTGACCTAAGGAGTCGTCCTGCAAAGTCTGAGACTCCTACGGCGATTTGACATTTTTGGTCGAAAATGCAGGTAAGGCTAACACCTGGCACTCAAATGCCACTCGGATGTCAAAGTTGTCGCAGCGCATTGAAATTTTGCATGCGGGTAGACCTTGACCTGGAGGTCACGTTTCCACCGTTCTTGACCCCAGATCAACTCTGTGAGCGGAGCTATGGGCTCCATTATCCAACTGTAACATTGGCTCCAAAGTGAAAAATGTTTCGTTGAGAATGCTCCATTTGACCTAAGGAGTCGTCCTGCAAAGTCTGAGACTCCTACGGCGATTTGACATTTTTGGTCGAAAATGCAGGTAAGGCTAACAACACCTGGCACTCAAATGCCACTCGGATGTCAAAGTTGTTGCAGCGCATTGAAATTTTGCATGCGGGTAGACCTTGACCTGGAGGTCACGTTTCCACCGTTCTTGACCCCAGATCAACTCTGTGAGCGGAGCTATGGGCTCCATTATCCAACTGTAACATTGGCTCCAAAGTGAAAAATGTTTCGTTGAGAATGCTCCATTTGACCTAAGGAGTCGTCCTGCAAAGTCTGAGACTCCTACGGCGATTTGACATTTTTGGTCGAAAATGCAGGTAAGGCTAACAACACCTGGCACTCAAATGCCACTCGGATGTCAAAGTTGTCGCAGCGCATTGAAATTTTGCATGCGGGTAGACCTTGACCTGGAGGTCACGTTTCCACCGTTCTTGACCCCAGATCACCTCTGTGAGCGGAGCTATGGGCTCCATTATCCAACTGTAACATTGGCTCCAAAGTGAAAAATGTTTCGTTGAGAATGCTCCATTTGACCTAAGGAGTCGTCCTGCAAAGTCTGAGACTCCTACGGCGATTTGACATTTTTGGTCGAAAATGCAGGTAAGGCTAACAACACCTGGCACTCAAATGCCACTCGGATGTCAAAGTTGTCGCAGCGCATTGAAATTTTGCATGCGGGTAGACCTTGACCTGGAGGTCACGTTTCCACCGTTCTTGACCCCAGATCACCTCTGTGAGCGGAGCTATGGGCTCCATTATCCAACTGTAACATTGGCTCCAAAGTGAAAAATGTTTCGTTGAGAATGCTCCATTTGACCTAAGGAGTCGTCCTGCAAAGTCTGAGACTCCTACGGCGATTTGACATTTTTGGTCGAAAATGCAGGTAAGGCTAACAACACCTGGCACTCAAATGCCACTCGGATGTCAAAGTTGTCGCAGCGCATTGAAATTTTGCATGCGGGTAGACCTTGACCTGGAGGTCACGTTTCCACCGTTCTTGACCCCAGATCACCTCTGTGAGCGGAGCTATGGGCTCCATTATCCAACTGTAACATTGGCTCCAAAGTGAAAAATGTTTCGTTGAGAATGCTCCATTTGACCTAAGGAGTCGTCCTGCAAAGTCTGAGACTCCTACGGCGATTTGACATTTTTGGTCGAAAATGCAGGTAAGGCTAACAACACCTGGCACTCAAATGCCACTCGGATGTCAAAGTTGTCGCAGCGCATTGAAATTTTGCATGCGGGTAGACCTTGACCTGGAGGTCACGTTTCCACCGTTCTTGACCCCAGATCACCTCTGTGAGCGGAGCTATGGGCTCCATTATCCAACTGTAACATTGGCTCCAAAGTGAAAAATGTTTCGTTGAGAATGCTCCATTTGACCTAAGGAGTCGTCCTGCAAAGTCTGAGACTCCTACGGCGATTTGACATTTTTGGTCGAAAATGCAGGTAAGGCTAACACCTGGCACTCAAATGCCACTCGGATGTCAAAGTTGTCGCAGCGCATTGAAATTTTGCATGCGGGTAGACCTTGACCTGGAGGTCACGTTTCCACCGTTCTTGACCCCAGATCAACTCTGTGAGCGGAGCTATGGGCTCCATTATCCAACTGTAACATTGGCTCCAAAGTGAAAAATGTTTCGTTGAGAATGCTCCATTTGACCTAAGGAGTCGTCCTGCAAAGTCTGAGACTCCTACGGCGATTTGACATTTTTGGTCGAAAATGCAGGTAAGGCTAACAACACCTGGCACTCAAATGCCACTCGGATGTCAAAGTTGTTGCAGCGCATTGAAATTTTGCATGCGGGTAGACCTTGACCTGGAGGTCACGTTTCCACCGTTCTTGACCCCAGATCAACTCTGTGAGCGGAGCTATGGGCTCCATTATCCAACTGTAACATTGGCTCCAAAGTGAAAAATGTTTCGTTGAGAATGCTCCATTTGACCTAAGGAGTCGTCCTGCAAAGTCTGAGACTCCTACGGCGATTTGACATTTTTGGTCGAAAATGCAGGTAAGGCTAACAACACCTGGCACTCAAATGCCACTCGGATGTCAAAGTTGTCGCAGCGCATTGAAATTTTGCATGCGGGTAGACCTTGACCTGGAGGTCACGTTTCCACCGTTCTTGACCCCAGATCACCTCTGTGAGCGGAGCTATGGGCTCCATTATCCAACTGTAACATTGGCTCCAAAGTGAAAAATGTTTCGTTGAGAATGCTCCATTTGACCTAAGGAGTCGTCCTGCAAAGTCTGAGACTCCTACGGCGATTTGACATTTTTGGTCGAAAATGCAGGTAAGGCTAACAACACCTGGCACTCAAATGCCACTCGGATGTCAAAGTTGTCGCAGCGCATTGAAATTTTGCATGCGGGTAGACCTTGACCTGGAGGTCACGTTTCCACCGTTCTTGACCCCAGATCACCTCTGTGAGCGGAGCTATGGGCTCCATTATCCAACTGTAACATTGGCTCCAAAGTGAAAAATGTTTCGTTGAGAATGCTCCATTTGACCTAAGGAGTCGTCCTGCAAAGTCTGAGACTCCTACGGCGATTTGACATTTTTGGTCGAAAATGCAGGTAAGGCTAACAACACCTGGCACTCAAATGCCACTCGGATGTCAAAGTTGTCGCAGCGCATTGAAATTTTGCATGCGGGTAGACCTTGACCTGGAGGTCACGTTTCCACCGTTCTTGACCCCAGATCACCTCTGTGAGCGGAGCTATGGGCTCCATTATCCAACTGTAACATTGGCTCCAAAGTGAAAAATGTTTCGTTGAGAATGCTCCATTTGACCTAAGGAGTCGTCCTGCAAAGTCTGAGACTCCTACGGCGATTTGACATTTTTGGTCGAAAATGCAGGTAAGGCTAACAACACCTGGCACTCAAATGCCACTCGGATGTCAAAGTTGTCGCAGCGCATTGAAATTTTGCATGCGGGTAGACCTTGACCTGGAGGTCACGTTTCCACCGTTCTTGACCCCAGATCACCTCTGTGAGCGGAGCTATGGGCTCCATTATCCAACTGTAACATTGGCTCCAAAGTGAAAAATGTTTCGTTGAGAATGCTCCATTTGACCTAAGGAGTCGTCCTGCAAAGTCTGAGACTCCTACGGCGATTTGACATTTTTGGTCGAAAATGCAGGTAAGGCTAACACCTGGCACTCAAATGCCACTCGGATGTCAAAGTTGTCGCAGCGCATTGAAATTTTGCATGCGGGTAGACCTTGACCTGGAGGTCACGTTTCCACCGTTCTTGACCCCAGATCACCTCTGTGAGCGGAGCTATGGGCTCCATTATCCAACTGTAACATTGGCTCCAAAGTGAAAAATGTTTCGTTGAGAATGCTCCATTTGACCTAAGGAGTCGTCCTGCAAAGTCTGAGACTCCTACGGCGATTTGACATTTTTGGTCGAAAATGCAGGTAAGGCTAACAACACCTGGCACTCAAATGCCACTCGGATGTCAAAGTTGTCGCAGCGCATTGAAATTTTGCATGCGGGTAGACCTTGACCTGGAGGTCACGTTTCCACCGTTCTTGACCCCAGATCACCTCTGTGAGCGGAGCTATGGGCTCCATTATCCAACTGTAACATTGGCTCCAAAGTGAAAAATGTTTCGTTGAGAATGCTCCATTTGACCTAAGGAGTCGTCCTGCAAAGTCTGAGACTCCTACGGCGATTTGACATTTTTGGTCGAAAATGCAGGTAAGGCTAACAACACCTGGCACTCAAATGCCACTCGGATGTCAAAGTTGTCGCAGCGCATTGAAATTTTGCATGCGGGTAGACCTTGACCTGGAGGTCACGTTTCCACCGTTCTTGACCCCAGATCACCTCTGTGAGCGGAGCTATGGGCTCCATTATCCAACTGTAACATTGGCTCCAAAGTGAAAAATGTTTCGTTGAGAATGCTCCATTTGACCTAAGGAGTCGTCCTGCAAAGTCTGAGACTCCTACGGCGATTTGACATTTTTGGTCGAAAATGCAGGTAAGGCTAACAACACCTGGCACTCAAATGCCACTCGGATGTCAAAGTTGTCGCAGCGCATTGAAATTTTGCATGCGGGTAGACCTTGACCTGGAGGTCACGTTTCCACCGTTCTTGACCCCAGATCACCTCTGTGAGCGGAGCTATGGGCTCCATTATCCAACTGTAACATTGGCTCCAAAGTGAAAAATGTTTCGTTGAGAATGCTCCATTTGACCTAAGGAGTCGTCCTGCAAAGTCTGAGACTCCTACGGCGATTTGACATTTTTGGTCGAAAATGCAGGTAAGGCTAACAACACCTGGCACTCAAATGCCACTCGGATGTCAAAGTTGTCGCAGCGCATTGAAATTTTGCATGCGGGTAGACCTTGACCTGGAGGTCACGTTTCCACCGTTCTTGACCCCAGATCACCTCTGTGAGCGGAGCTATGGGCTCCATTATCCAACTGTAACATTGGCTCCAAAGTGAAAAATGTTTCGTTGAGAATGCTCCATTTGACCTAAGGAGTCGTCCTGCAAAGTCTGAGACTCCTACGGCGATTTGACATTTTTGGTCGAAAATGCAGGTAAGGCTAACAACACCTGGCACTCAAATGCCACTCGGATGTCAAAGTTGTCGCAGCGCATTGAAATTTTGCATGCGGGTAGACCTTGACCTGGAGGTCACGTTTCCACCGTTCTTGACCCCAGATCACCTCTGTGAGCGGAGCTATGGGCTCCATTATCCAACTGTAACATTGGCTCCAAAGTGAAAAATGTTTCGTTGAGAATGCTCCATTTGACCTAAGGAGTCGTCCTGCAAAGTCTGAGACTCCTACGGCGATTTGACATTTTTGGTCGAAAATGCAGGTAAGGCTAACACCTGGCACTCAAATGCCACTCGGATGTCAAAGTTGTCGCAGCGCATTGAAATTTTGCATGCGGGTAGACCTTGACCTGGAGGTCACGTTTCCACCGTTCTTGACCCCAGATCACCTCTGTGAGCGGAGCTATGGGCTCCATTATCCAACTGTAACATTGGCTCCAAAGTGAAAAATGTTTCGTTGAGAATGCTCCATTTGACCTAAGGAGTCGTCCTGCAAAGTCTGAGACTCCTACGGCGATTTGACATTTTTGGTCGAAAATGCAGGTAAGGCTAACACCTGGCACTCAAATGCCACTCGGATGTCAAAGTTGTCGCAGCGCATTGAAATTTTGCATGCGGGTAGACCTTGACCTGGAGGTCACGTTTCCACCGTTCTTGACCCCAGATCACCTCTGTGAGCGGAGCTATGGGCTCCATTATCCAACTGTAACATTGGCTCCAAAGTGAAAAATGTTTCGTTGAGAATGCTCCATTTGACCTAAGGAGTCGTCCTGCAAAGTCTGAGACTCCTACGGCGATTTGACATTTTTGGTCGAAAATGCAGGTAAGGCTAACACCTGGCACTCAAATGCCACTCGGATGTCAAAGTTGTCGCAGCGCATTGAAATTTTGCATGCGGGTAGACCTTGACCTGGAGGTCACGTTTCCACCGTTCTTGACCCCAGATCACCTCTGTGAGCGGAGCTATGGGCTCCATTATCCAACTGTAACATTGGCTCCAAAGTGAAAAATGTTTCGTTGAGAATGCTCCATTTGACCTAAGGAGTCGTCCTGCAAAGTCTGAGACTCCTACGGCGATTTGACATTTTTGGTCGAAAATGCAGGTAAGGCTAACACCTGGCACTCAAATGCCACTCGGATGTCAAAGTTGTCGCAGCGCATTGAAATTTTGCATGCGGGTAGACCTTGACCTGGAGGTCACGTTTCCACCGTTCTTGACCCAGATCACCTCTGTGAGCGGAGCTATGGGCTCCATTATCCAACTGTAACATTGGCTCCAAAGTGAAAAATGTTTCGTTGAGAATGCTCCATTTGACCTAAGGAGTCGTCCTGCAAAGTCTGAGACTCCTACGGCGATTTGACATTTTTGGTCGAAAATGCAGGTAAGGCTAACACCTGGCACTCAAATGCCACTCGGATGTCAAAGTTGTCGCAGCGCATTGAAATTTTGCATGCGGGTAGACCTTGACCTGGAGGTCACGTTTCCACCGTTCTTGACCCCAGATCACCTCTGTGAGCGGAGCTATGGGCTCCATTATCCAACTGTAACATTGGCTCCAAAGTGAAAAATGTTTCGTTGAGAATGCTCCATTTGACCTAAGGAGTCGTCCTGCAAAGTCTGAGACTCCTACGGCGATTTGACATTTTTGGTCGAAAATGCAGGTAAGGCTAACACCTGGCACTCAAATGCCACTCGGATGTCAAAGTTGTCGCAGCGCATTGAAATTTTGCATGCGGGTAGACCTTGACCTGGAGGTCACGTTTCCACCGTTCTTGACCCCAGATCACCTCTGTGAGCGGAGCTATGGGCTCCATTATCCAACTGTAACATTGGCTCCAAAGTGAAAAATGTTTCGTTGAGAATGCTCCATTTGACCTAAGGAGTCGTCCTGCAAAGTCTGAGACTCCTACGGCGATTTGACATTTTTGGTCGAAAATGCAGGTAAGGCTAACAACACCTGGCACTCAAATGCCACTCGGATGTCAAAGTTGTCGCAGCGCATTGAAATTTTGCATGCGGGTAGACCTTGACCTGGAGGTCACGTTTCCACCGTTCTTGACCCCAGATCACCTCTGTGAGCGGAGCTATGGGCTCCATTATCCAACTGTAACATTGGCTCCAAAGTGAAAAATGTTTCGTTGAGAATGCTCCATTTGACCTAAGGAGTCGTCCTGCAAAGTCTGAGACTCCTACGGCGATTTGACATTTTTGGTCGAAAATGCAGGTATGGCTAACAACACCTGGCACTCAAATGCCACTCGGATGTCAAAGTTGTCGCAGCGCATTGAAATTTTGCATGCGGGTAGACCTTGACCTGGAGGTCACGTTTCCACCGTTCTTGACCCCAGATCAACTCTGTGAGCGGAGCTATGGGCTCCATTATCCAACTGTAACATTGGCTCCAAAGTGAAAAATGTTTCGTTGAGAATGCTCCATTTGACCTAAGGAGTCGTCCTGCAAAGTCTGAGACTCCTACGGCGATTTGACATTTTTGGTCGAAAATGCAGGTAAGGCTAACACCTGGCACTCAAATGCCACTCGGATGTCAAAGTTGTCGCAGCGCATTGAAATTTTGCATGCGGGTAGACCTTGACCTGGAGGTCACGTTTCCACCGTTCTTGACCCCAGATCACCTCTGTGAGCGGAGCTATGGGCTCCATTATCCAACTGTAACATTGGCTCCAAAGTGAAAAATGTTTCGTTGAGAATGCTCCATTTGACCTAAGGAGTCGTCCTGCAAAGTCTGAGACTCCTACGGCGATTTGACATTTTTGGTCGAAAATGCAGGTATGGCTAACAACACCTGGCACTCAAATGCCACTCGGATGTCAAAGTTGTCGCAGCGCATTGAAATTTTGCATGCGGGTAGACCTTGACCTGGAGGTCACGTTTCCACCGTTCTTGACCCCAGATCAACTCTGTGAGCGGAGCTATGGGCTCCATTATCCAACTGTAACATTGGCTCCAAAGTGAAAAATGTTTCGTTGAGAATGC
>NW_025964144.1:0-29742 GCF_023055435.1 Haliotis rufescens | reverse complement strand
CTCTATCTGACCTTAGATATGAGCTTCCCTTACCTCTATCTCAGGCCCTAGGTCCCCTATCTGACCTTATATATGAGCTTCCCTTATCTCTATCTCAGGCACTAGGTCCTCCATCTGACCTTATACATGAGCTTCCCTTACCTCTATCTCAGGCACTGGGTTCTCTATCTATCCTTATACATGAGCTTCCCTTACTTCTATCTCAGGCACTGGGTTCTCTATCTGACCTTAGATATGAGCTTCCCTTACCTCTATCTCAGGCCCTAGGTCCCCTATCTGACCTTATATATGAGCTTCCCTTATCTCTATCTCAGGCACTAGGTCCTCCATCTGACCTTATACATGAGCTTCCCTTACTTCTATCTCAGGCACTGGGTCCTCTATCTGACCTTATACATGAGCCTCCCTTACTTCTATCTCAGGCACTGGGTTCTCCATCTGACCTTATATATGAGCTTCCCTTACTTCTATCTCAGGCACTGGGTCCTCTATCTGACCTTATACATGAGCCTCCCTTACCTCTATCTCAGGCACTGGGTTCTCCATCTGACCTTATATATGAGCTTCCCTTAACTCTATCTCAGGAACTGGGTCCTCCATCTGACCTTATACATGAGCTTTCCTTACCTCTATCTCAGGCACTTGGTTCTCTATCTATCCTTATACATGAGCCTCCCTTACCTCTATCTCAGGCACTGGGTCCTCTATCTATCCTTATACATGAGCCTCCCTTACCTCTATCTCAGGCACTGGGTTCTCTATCTATCCTTATACAGGAGCCTCCCTTACCTCTATCTCATCCACTGGGTTCTCTATCTGACCTTATACATGAGCCTCCCTTACCTCTATCTCAGGCACTGGGTTCTCTATCTGACCTTATACATGAGCTTCCCTTACCTCTATCTCAGGCACTGGGTTCTCTATCTATCCTTATACATGAGCTTCCCTTACCTCTATCTCAGGCACTGGGATCTATATCTATCCTTATACATGAGCTTCCCTTACCTCTATCTCAGGCACTGGGTTCTCCATCTGACCTTATACATGAGCTTCCCTTACCTCTATCTCAGGCACTGGGTCCTCCATCTGACCTTATACATGAGCTTCCCTTACCTCTATCTCAGGCACTGGGTTCTCTATCTATCCTTATACATGAGCTTCCCTTACCTCTATCTCAGGCACTGGGTTCTCTATCTATCCTTATACATGAGCTTCCCTTACCTCTATCTCAGGCACTGGGTTTTCCATCTGACCTTATACATGAGCCTCCCTTACCTCTATCTCAGGCACTGGGTCCTCCATCTGACCTTATATATGAGCTTCCCTTACCTCTATCTCAGGCCCTAGGTCCCCTATCTGACCTTATACATGAGCTTCCCTTACCTCTATCTCAGGCACTGGGTTCTCTATCTGACCTTAGATATGAGCTTCCCTTACCTCTATCTCAGGCCCTAGGTCCCCTATCTGACCTTATACATGAGCTTCCCTTACCTCTATCTCAGGCACTGGGTTCTCTATCTGACCTTAGATATGAGCTTCCCTTACCTCTATCTCAGGCACTGGGTCCTCCATCTGACCTTATACATGAGCTTCCCTTACCTCTATCTCAGGCACTGGGTTCTCTATCTATCCTTATACATGAGCTTCCCTTACCTCTATCTCAGGCACTGGGTTCTCTATCTATCCTTATACATGAGCTTCCCTTACCTCTATCTCAGGCACTGGGTTCTCTATCTATCCTTATACATGAGCTTCCCTTACCTCTATCTCAGGCACTGGGTTCTCTATCTATCCTTATACATGAGCTTCCCTTACCTCTATCTCAGGCACTGGGTTCTCTATCTATCCTTATACATGAGCTTCCCTTACCTCTATCTCAGGCACTGGGATCTATATCTATCCTTATACATGAGCCACCCTTACCTCTATCTCAGGCACTGGGTTCTCTATCTGACCTTATACATGAGCTTCCCTTACCTCTATCTCAGGGACTGGGTTCTCCATCTGACCTTATACATGAGCCTCCTTTACCTCTATCTCAGGCACTTGGTCCTCCATCTGACCTTATACATGAGCTTCCCTTACCTCTATCTCAGGCACTGGGTTCTCTATCTATCTTTATACATGAGCTTCCCTTACCTCTATCTCAGGCACTGGGTTCTCTATCTATCCTTAAACATGAGCTTCCCTTACCTCTATCTCAGGAACTGGGTTCTCTATCTATCCTTATACATGAGCTTCCCTTACCTCTATCTCAGGCACTGGGTTCTCTATCTATCCTTATACATGAGCTTCCCTTACCTCTATCTCAGGCACTGGGTTCTCTATCTATCCTTATACATGAGCTTCCCTTACCTCTATCTCAGGCACTGGGTTCTCTATCTATCCTTATACATGAGCTTCCCTTACCTCTATCTCAGGCACTGGCTTCTCCATCTGACCTTATATATGAGCTTCCCTTACTTCTATCTCAGGCACTGGGTCCTCTATCTGACCTTATACATGAGCCTCCCTTACCTCTATCTCAGGCACTGGGTTCTCCATCTGACCTTATATATGAGCTTCCCTTAACTCTATCTCAGGCACTGGGTCCTCCATCTGACCTTATACATGAGCTTTCCTTACCTCTATCTCAGGCACTGGGTCCTCTATCTGACCTTATACATGAGCCTCCCTTACCTCTATCTCAGGCACTGGGTTCTCCATCTGACCTTATATATGAGCTTCCCTTAACTCTATCTCAGGCACTGGGTCCTCCATCTGACCTTATACATGAGCTTCCCTTACCTCTATCTCAGGCACTGGGTTCTCTATCTATCCTTATACATGAGCTTCCCTTACCTCTATCTCAGGCAATGGGTTCTCTATCTATCCTTATACATAAGCTTCCCTTACCTCTATCTCAGGCACTGGGATCTATATCTATCCTTATACATGAGCCACCCTTACCTCTTTCTCAGGCACTGAGTCCTCTATCTGACCTTATACATGAGCCTCCCTTACCTCTATCTCAGGCACTGGGTCCTCTATCTGACCTTATACAGGAGCTTCCTTTACCTCTTTCTCAGGCACTGGGTCCTTCATCTGATCTTATACATGAGCTTCTCTTACCTCTATCTCAGGCACTGGGTTTTCTATCATACCTTATACATGAGCTTCCCTTACCTCTATCTCAGGCCCTAGGTTCCCTATCTGACCTTATACATGACATTCCCCTACTACTTTTACAGATACCTATCTTAGTCTCTAACATCTAGTCTCTGAAATGAAAACATTTTACAGAAAGAAATAGTTGTTAAATTATCTTAATACAATATAATAACAAGGAGCCCAGAAACTCTCTTCATTTTCATTTTCCCTGAAACTGCAGAAATCTAGACTTGCGAACTATTATAGACTTGCATGGGTTGTATTTTATATATTTGTTTCAGGGTCTGTATGACATGGTAGTAGGACTGGGACGGGTAACTTAGGTACTCAGGTTGGGTGGCTACTAGGACCCGGGTACCCACAGGACTACCTTGACCCGTGTTCAGTGATATATTGTTTTCTGACAAAAATTATCTTGAACTCCATGGTAGCACTATAAGTGACTAATGTTTGCATTCCTTCTGACTTCATATTTTTGCATAAAGATAAAACTTTAGTCATCATCAGTTTATGCATGGCCAGATGGTTTTATACGCATATCTAAATACAGTTTGCCAGGGCTATGGTCAAACTATTCCCAGTCGGACATTTGTACCCATCTCTTGAGACCTACAACGGGTACCCGGGTTGGGTCGGGTAATAGCGGGGTGGGTACCCGGGTAGTAAATTTGGACTAGTCCCAGCCCTACAGGGTAGCACCTGTCTGTTGATGATGTCAGAAGGGCAGTGATAGTATGTCTCACTCATCAGGCTATGCTAGACAGTCCCAAACTCTTATAACAATGCCTTAACAGACAATAACTTTACAATACATAGTTCGCTCATTAAACCAAATACCTGTATTTTCACCTGTAAACAAATACCAACTTGCTGACACTTTCGAAGTGAAATATGACAGCTCATAGGAAGTGAAATGGAACAGACAGCAGACAGTCAAGCCATGACTAAATGCAAACTCTAATTGTAGCAACATGTGCCTTGCACACCCCACATGGAGGTATAGATTACGTTTGAGAAGGCACCAAAATAGACACATAAATATAACACTTCGCTTATCTTCAACACTTGAGGAGCCTTGCAACTTGCAGTTCAAAATAACTTGGTAATCCTAGATGTATGGCATAGTTATACTGGATGTTACTCCTCACACATGGAAGTGGTATTTCTTTCACCATCCTGGTGTTCTGTAATTGCTCTTGAAGTCACAAGTGAAATTATGTCAATTTTCTAGAATCACCAAGAAGACACAGGATGTGACTTCATGAATGTCCTTGAATCAACAAGACACAGGATGTGACTTCATGAATGTTCTTGAATCAACAAGAAGACACAGGATGTGACGTCATGAATGTTCTTGAATCAACAAGAAGACACAGGATGTGACTTCATGAATGTTCTTGAATCAACAAGACACAGGATGTGACTTCATGAATGTTCTTGAATCAACAAGAAGACACAGGATGTGACTTCATGAATGTTCTTGAATCAACAAGAAGACACAGGATGTGTCTACAGACTGCCTTCTCCCAGGTGGACCCTGTCTACGGACAGCCTTCTCCCAGGTGGACCCTCATCTTTTCCCAGATGGACCCTGTCTACAGGGTGCCTTCTCCCTGGTAGACCCTGTCTACAGACTGCCTTCTCCTGGGTGGACCCTGTCTACAGACTGCCTTCTCCTGGGTGGACCCTGTCTACAGACTGCCTTCTCCCAGCTGGACCCTGTCTACAGACTGCCTTCTCCCAGATTGACCCTGTCTACAGACTGCCTTCTCCCAGGTGGACCCTGTCTACAGGCTGCCTTCTCCTATGTGGACACTGTCTACAGACTGCCTTCTCCCAGGTGGACCCTCGCCTCTTACCACATGGACCCTGTCTACAGACTGCCTTCCCTGAGGTGGACCCTGTCTAGAGACTGCCTTCTCTGAGGTGGACCCTGTCTACAGACTGCCTTCTCCGAGGTGGACCCTGTCTACAGACTGCCTTCTCCCAGGTGGACCCTGTCTATAGACTGCCTTCTCCCAGATGGACCCTGTCTAAAGGCTGCCTTCTCCCAGGTGAACCCTACAGATGGATCCTGACTACAGACTGCCTTCTCCCAGGTGGACCCTGTTTACACACTGCCTTTTCCCAGGTGGACCCTGTCTACAGACTTCCTTTTCCCAGATGGACCCTTGCCTTCTCCCTGGTGGACCCTGTCTACAGACTGCCTTTTACCACATCGACCATGTCTACAGGGTGCATTCTCCCAGGTGGATCCTGTCTATAAACTGCCTTCTCCGATGTGGACCCTGTCTACAGACTGCCTACTCCAAGATGGACCCTGTCTACAGGCTGCCTACTCCAAGGTGGATCCTTGCTTTCTCCCTCTTGGACCCTGTCTACAGACTGCCTTTTACCACATTGACCATGTCTACAGGGTGCATTCTCCAACATAGATCCTGTCTATAAACTACCTTCTCCGATGTGGACCCTGTCTACAGACTGCCTACTCCAAGATGGACCCTGTCTACAGGCTGCCTACTCCGATATGGACCCTGTCTACAGGGTGCCTTCTCCCAGATGGACCCTGTCTATAGACTTTTTTCTCAAAGGTGAACCCTACAGATGGATCCTGTCTACAGACTGCCTACTCCAAGGTGGACCCTGTCTACAGGCTGCCTACTCCCAGATGGACCCTGTCTACAGGGTGCCTTCTCCAAGGTGGACCCTGTCTACAGGGTGCCTTCTCCCTTGTTGACCCTGTCTACAGACTGCCTTTTCCCACATGGACCCTGTCTACAGACTGCCTTCTCCCAGGTGGACCCTGTCTACAGACTGCCTTTTCCCAGGTGGACCCTGTCTACAGACTGCCTTTTCCCAGGTGGACCCTGTCTACAGACTGCATTCTCTGAGGTTGACCCTGTCTATCTACAGACTGCCTTTTCCCATATGGACCCTGTCTACAGACTGCCTTCTCCCTGGTGGACCCTGTCTACAGGGTGCCTTCTCCCACATGGATCCTGTCCATAGACTGCCTTTTCCCATATGCACCCTGTCTACAGACTGCCTTCTCCCATATGGAACCTGTCTACAGGGTGCCTTCTCCCTCGTGGACCCTGTCTACAGACTGCCTTCTCCCAGATGGACCCTTGCCTTCTCCCTCATGGACCCTGTCTACAGACTGCCTTCTCCCAGATGGACCCTGTCCACAGACTGCCTTCTCCCAGATGGACCCTGTCTACAGACTGCCTTCTCCCAGGTGGACCCTGTCTACAGACTGCTTTTTCCCATATGGAACCTGTCTACAGACTGCCTTCTTCCTGGTGGACCCTGTTGACAGACTGCCTTCTCCCACATGGACCCTGTTGACAGACTGCCTTCTCCAAGATAAACCATGTCTTATTTATGTTGTTGCTGGAGTTGGGCCAAGGAGTCAATTCACGTATTAAGACTTCAAGTGCATTTAATTTAGAATAAGTGGGCACCAACAGATACAGGGCTTCCAGCATGTCACCATGCCTTTTCACACAAGATCAACCTGTCCTTAAAATCTTGCCACATTGATCTGGACCTGGATCCACAAAGCAGGCGACAGAAATACATGACTAGGTGGGGGAATGCAAACTGCTGTGCACAGATCCAATACCATATACAGATCGTGACGTCTTCATAAATTGGAAGTATTCAGCAATTGTTAAATGAAATAAGAATTAGTGTAACACAAGGCAACCAAGGTCACCGCTGGTCAACAATGTTTTACAAATTGCAGCGCCATCTGGCGTTCTTTATTGTCAATGTCCTTTCATGCTCACTGACATTCTTTATTGTCAACGTCCTTCGTGCTCAATGACGTTCTTTATTGAAAACGTCCTTTTGTGCTCACTGACGTTCTTTCGTACACATTGTTCTTTCTTTTCTTATGACGTCTTTTCGTAACATTTGACTATTAATATTGTATTTTGACCTTTAGTAGTAACATTTAGTTCTTTATTCGTAATATTTGACCTTAATTGAGTACTTTTGTTCATAGGTATGACCATGTGGCATGCATACTGTGTAAATCTGTGTTATGTATTTCACGCAAGCCCCACCTATTCTATTATCAGCTAATCAGGAAACAGTTATCTGTTTGAAGTTGACTTAGGGCGAAAATTATTTTGAATGGCTAGATTTTGTGCTCTCAGCAAAGCAGTAATTATAAATTCATCTCTTAAAACAATGTGTATTTACCTCATTAATACTCATAAGCACAGTGACTTTGCTACCACTGGTTACAGTGTATATTTTACCAGAAGTCATTAGCTATCCCTTCCATGTGTTGGCAAACTAAAAATAAATTGTCTGAAATGGCCCCTAGCTAAGAAAAGTAGCCAAGAATAAGTGTCTTGTTATAGAACTGGAACTCTACGAACTATGTTAATGCTTTTTCATGGCCGCAGGTACCTACTCAATCTTTCAACTCTAAACGCAGGAATTCTTTGGGCACTCTTTAGACATGGTTTCTTTGAAGCAGTGCTAAAGATAAACAGATAAATAAACTCCCTGAGAAGAGGACGAGCAGGAGTTGGTGCATGGTGGAGGTTTTGGTGCAGAAGCTGCCACCATTGTGGCCACAACTCAGTCTGACCGATCTCGCCTAGAAACTTGTAGCCATACTCAAATATGACTGGCAATAGTGGGTGTTGCAACTTGCTGTTGAAAGTCTTGTGGTTTCTGTAGCATGTGAAAGATCTTGTCTTCAACTTCAGATAATGTGGCTTTACATTTTGCGCATAGCTAGACTTGAATTTAATGTTATTTAGAATCTTAAATCAATGTACCCAGAGAATTTGTGTTCTATTGATTAACCCTGATTGTTGGCAAATGATCCCAAGACATGTCTTATTATGTGGTACAAATAATGTTATCACCCATATTATAATAAAGTCCATTTTCGACATTGTCCATTAATACAGAAAATGTTTTGCTACAGAATTTGCCAATCCAAAATAGACAACAAATCCTCAGCATGAGACCTCTACTTTGCTGCTACCCTGTATTGTGTGAACTCGTGTCATTGGTATCAGCTGGCACTGTAGAGGAATTAAAACCACATGACAAGATGAACACACTTGAATCAAGCATATGTCTGCCGGTACAATATTGTAGTTATTACACATCTTGAACTGCACACTAAGTTATAGATCATTGATGTTTTCCTATAAACCAATGCTTTATGCTACTTATCATACTTTTATGTGAAACTGTTAGGGGATGATTTCCCCAAATGCCTCTACAGTACAGTTTTAATTTGGTCAAGTAGTTAACCAGTGCCCGAGTGCAACCATATATGTACACTTAATTCCATTTACTTTCTTTCCAGTTGGATGGTTACATTAATAATAAAGATTTCAGAAATCCCTGTCTTAGTAAAAGTTAAATACTCTACTACAGACCACGCATCAGGCTTCCTAAAGAGGAAATCTACCTCAGTTTTTCACTGCATGGTTACCCCCAACTGAACACACTTGGTTCTTTCACCAAATGTTAGGCAACATGTGAATGTGATCAGACCCTATAAAGCTCAGTGACCATTAAGAAACAATGTAACTACTGACAAGATCTTGATCTGTTCTGTGTCAGGTTGCACAGCATAGGTATGAGCCACTTCCCAAACTACATATAGAGATAAGGAGGTGAGGTGAGGTGAGGTGAAATTGGGTTTAACGTCGCGTCCAAGATTATTGCACTTATATAGCGACGTGCATGCACGTGTATGTGTGTGTGTGGCTGCTTGTACTAGTCCGGACTGATGCCGATTTATAGTGCTAGCTCACTGAGATACCATGCCGCAGTTTAACATGAATACCCCACTCAGACACAGTATACTGACTCCGAGCCGACCAGTCCTTGTTTTAGCCCCTTAATGCCGAGCGCCAGACAGGGTAACAACAAGTACAATCTTTTAACGTCTTTTTGTATGACGCGGCCCGGGATCGAACCCTGGACCTTCCGCTCTCCGGGCGGACGCTCTACCACAAGACCACGGAGGCGGTCTAGAGATAAGGAACAGAAAGTCTCAGTTAGCCAGGTATCATCTCTTTCAGATCTGTTGTAGAATTATGAATGTATAGTAAGAGGTCTTCTTTCGTGGCATCTACACTTAAGTTCTTATTCTAGTTTACAAAAGTTGAACAAGGTTAAAAAACTTATACCTTTCTTTTAATCGTAGTTGATGTTATGTTTGTTTGATGATTCTAGGTTATTGAGTAAATTTGCATATTCTACTTTACCAATGTTTATTAGTGATTCAGGAGCACGGGTGGCCCAGTTGTCTAAAGCGCAGCCATTCGCTATGCAGAGTTGCGTCCCTTGGTAACACCAGAAACCTATGATTGTGGGTTCGAATCCCGGTTTGCCCCGATTATGTTTCTAGGTTTGTCAGCACCATGCCCATGCTCGTGGGTTCCACCGAAGTGGTAAACATCTGAGACCTGCATCACTTCGAGCTTTTCTCCCACATTAAGCTCCCACGCAGTGATATAACTGGAATAATGTTAAAAGTGGCGTTAAATCCAACTCACTCACTCACTTATTACGTGATTCAAACTTATAGTTTAATTATTTGTTACACAAGTCTACAAAACTCAGCGTGCTGGTACTTTTACCACAGAAACGATGATTTCATAGAGATATACCAATATTTGCTTCAACTATGCACTATTACACAGCAGTCATCAATATTCCAGCTATTATAGATTGACTACACAGGCCTGGACAGGTAAACCAGTGGTTGATAGCATGACTGTTGCCATCAGGGTACAATGACACTCAATCAGCCAAGTCAACAAGTCTGGGTGCAAAGCCAAGTTCAGTTAGCTCTTACGACAAGCATGAAGTAAGAGGACCTATGCTGACTCTTAATCACAGCAGACCCAATCTCGGATACATGCAGCAGCCAGTATAAATTTGTTCAAGACAAATATTTTACAGAACTCTGCATCCTCATTCACTTTTGCATGTCACACTTTTAAATTGATGATTGATTCTGGCTACCATAACAGCATCTGACTGCTGTCTTTGCTACACTTTAGCCACAACAACTGGACCTCATTATAAGGAAATTTATGACCAGAAATACATGGTTGTGTATATTTACTTTCCTGTCTTGCTCCAAGTGGTGTTCCCTGATAAGACACAGGGAGTTCATGTTCAGCCCATTTCCTCAAAACTGTGGTGAAAATAATTAACCATTGGACTGGCAATTCCTGCCTCTGGCTGGTATAAACTTAGACACTAGACTTCACATCCTGTATTTTTTTACATTAGCTCAACAAGAAATCAAGTTTTTTTAAGATTCTACTTTAATTTATCGTACAAATATTGACAGACAAGAAAGAGATTATGGAAGCAGAGATAGCAAAGATGAATATTTCCCACAGAGAAACCTTTCACTTTGTACATGAAGCCTACCTTAAAATGCTGAATATATAGTAGGGACTAAGTGCAAAGCAAACCGATACTGTTCTATCCAAATAACCCATGCTTGTTGTATGAGGCGACAGAAATGACTAAAATGAGGATTGGTTGGTCACCATATGTATCCTGGCTGATTGTGTGCAAGTACATGCCTCAAGCAAAGTGATCTCACAGTACATGTCTCAAGCAAGTGATCTCACTGTACATGTATCAAGAATGTGATCTCACAGTACATGTCTCAAGCAAGTGATCTCACAGTACATGTCTCAAGCAAGTGATCTCACAGTACATGTCTCAAGCATGTGATCTCACAGTACATGTCTCAAGCATGTGATCTCACAGTACATGTCTCAAGCAAGTGATATCACAGTACATGTCTCAAACATGTGCTCTCACTGTACATGTCTCAAGCAAGTGATCTGTCAGTACATGTCTCACGCAAGTGATCTCACAGTACATGTCTCAAGCAAGTGTTTTGTTTTTTGTTTGTTGTTTTACGCCACACTCAGCAATATTCAAGCTATATGACGGCGGTCTGTAAATAATAGAGTCTGGACCAGACAATCCAGTGATTGAAATCATGAGCATTGATCCAGGCAATTGGGACCGATGACATGCATCCACCAAGTCAGCCAGCCTGACCACCCCATCCCGTTAGTCGCTTCTTACGACAAGCATAGTCGCCTTTTACGGCAAGCAAGGGTTGCTGAGGACCTATTCTACCCCGGATCTTCACAGGGCCTCAAGCAAGTGATCTCATAGTACATGTCTCGAGGAAGTGATCTTACAGTACATGTCTCGAGCAAGCGATCTCACAGTTCATGTCTCAAGCAAAGTGATCTCACAGTACATGTCTCAAGCAAGTGATCTCACAGTACATATCTCAAGCATGTGATCTCACAGTACATGTCTCAAGCAAGTGATCTCATAGTACATGTCTCAAGCAAGTGATCTCACTGTACATGTCTCAAACAAGTGATCTCACAGTACATATCTCAAGCATGTGATCTCACAGTACATGTCTCAAGCAAGTGATCTCACAGTGCATGTCTCAAGCAAGGGATCTCACAGTACATGTTTCAAGAAAGTGATCTCACAGTACATGTCTCAAGCAAGTGATCTCACAGTGCATGTCTCAAGAAAGTGATCTCAGTGCATGTCTCAAGAAAGTGATCTCACAGTACATGTCTCAAGCAAGTGATCTCACAGTGCATGTCTCAAGCAAAGTGATCTCACAGTACATGTCTCAAGCAAGTGATCTCACAGTATATGTCTCAAGCAAGTGATCTCACAGTACATGTCTCAAGAAAGTGATATCACAGTACATGTCTCAAGCAAGTGATCTCACAGTGCATGTCTCAAGAAAGTGATCTCACAGTGCATGTCTCAAGAAAGTGATCTCACAGTGCATGTCCCAAGCAAGTGATCTCACAGTGCATGTCTCAAGCAAAGTGATCTCACAGTACATGTCTCAAGCAAGTGATCGCACAGTATATGTCTCAAGCAAGTGATCTCACAGTGCATGTCTCAAAAAAGTGATCTCACAGTACATGTCTCAAGCAAGTGATATCACAGTGCATGTCTCAAGAAAGTGATCTCACAGTGCATGTCTCAAGAAAGTGATCTCACAGTACATGTCTCAAGCAAGTGATCTCACAGTGCATGTCTCAAGAAAGTGATCTCACAGTACATGTCTCAAGAAAGTGATCTCACAGTAAATGTCTCAAGCAAGTGATCTCACAGTGAATGTCTCAAGAAAGTGATCTCACAGTAAATGTCTCAAGCAAGTGATGTCACAGTGCATGTCTCAAGCAGAGTGATCTCACAGTACATGTCTCAAGGAAGTGATCGCACAGTATATGTCTCAAGCAAGTGATATCACAGTGCATGTCTCAAGAAAGGGATCTCACAGTACATGTCTCAAGCAAGTGATCTCACAGTACATTACTCAAGCAAGTGATCTCACAGTGCATGTCTCAAGAAAGTGATCTCACAGTACATGTCTCAAGCATGTGATCTCACAGTACATGTCTCAAGCATGTGATCTCACAGTACATGTCTCAAGCATGTGATCTCACAGTACATGTCTCAAGCATGTGATCTCACAGTACATGTCTCAAGCATGTGATCTCACATCACATGTCTCAAGCATGTGATCTCACAGTACATGTCTCAAGCAAGTGATCTCACAGTACATGTCTCAAGCATGTGATCTCACAGTACATGTCTCAAGCATGTGATCTCACAGTACATGTCTCAAGCATGTGATCTCACAGTACATGTCTCAAGAAAGTGATCTCACAGTACATGTCTCAAGCATGTGATCTCACTGTACATGTCTCAAGCATGTGATCTCACAGTACATGTCTCAAGCATGTGATCTCACAGTACATGTCTCAAGCATGTGATCTCACAGTACATGTCTCAAGCAAGTGATCTCACAGTACATGTCTCAAGCATGTGATCTCACAGTACATGTCTCAAGCATGTGATCTCACAGTACATGTCTCAAGCAAGTGATCTCACAGTACATGTCTCAAGCATGTGATCTCACAGTACATGTCTCAAGCATGTGATCTCACAGTACATGTCTCAAGCATGTGATCTCACAGTACATGTCTCAAGCATGTGATCTCACAGTACATGTCTCAAGCATGTGATCTCACAGTACATGTCTCAAGCAAGTGATCTCACAGTACATGTCTCAAGCATGTGATCTCACAGTACATGTCTCAAGCATGTGATCTCACAGTACATGTCTCAAGCATGTGATCTCACAGTACATGTCTCAAGCATGTGATCTCACAGTACATGTCTCAAGCATGTGATCTCACAGTACATGTCTCAAGCAAGTGATCTCACAGTACATGTCTCAAGCATGTGATCTCACAGTACATGTCTCAAGCATGTGATCTCACAGTACATGTCTCAAGCAAGTGATCTCACAGTACATGTCTCAAGCATGTGATCTCACAGTACATGTCTCAAGCAAGTGATCTCACAGTACATGTCTCAAGCATGTGATCTCACAGTACATGTCTCAAGCATGTGATCTCACAGTACATGTCTCAAGCATGTGATCTCACAGTACATGTCTCAAGCATGTGATCTCACAGTACATGTCTCAAGCAAGTGATCTCACAGTACATGTCTCAAGCATGTGATCTCACAGTACATGTCTCAAGCATGTGATCTCACAGTACATGTCTCAAGCATGTGATCCCACAGTACATGTCTCAAGCATGTGATCTCACAGTACATGTCTCAACCATATGATGTGTGAGGATCCACTCAGTCTCAACAACAGTTATCCAGCATACATTTTTTGTTAACCTTAAAGTAGGGCTCAAAGAAGTTTCTTGTTCCACAGTAAGTGTTGAAAAGTATTGTCTCTGCAGCAGTTGCCTCCCCTGACTAACTGTTCACCAGATGCTGCTACAGTATGTGAGAGAAGAGCATTGGGAGATACTGTGTATCTAGTGTTACCTTTGACCTTCTCAGAGTGTATCTTGGTCACAAATCTAGGGCCTTTTTATCTTGGAGACTAAATAATCTCAATAAACTGGATATGATATTTATCCTTTAGGTTAGACACAATATTGGATTGTCTTACGGAAGCCCCAAATGATATGTATGACTGAAAATAAGCTAATTTTCCCACTGTCCATGCCATTTGTCTTGTTTTAATTTCACAATCCAATACCTATGCTGTCAGAAAATAAGACATGAGCTCATAACTAATAGATAGTTTGTTTTCCAAATGTCTGCATTCAAATAGTATATAATCTATACACTGATATCATCTTTACAATAGATCTCATTCAATTCCAGGTGATTTTATATTCCATCCCCATGCATCCTTACATATTGGGCAAAATTACAGTAAAACAAGAAATAAAACAGGTCAGAAATCATGGTATCAAATTTGTAATAGTCTACTCAAAGCTCTCAAAACATGTAACTATCATAAAAGGATAAGCTAATGTTTAAGATTGGTAATTATTAACACTCTGGTTATTGCCCTATCAAAACAGTTTTCCAATACACTTATAAAAAATCAAATCTCTCCACATTGCTAACTTTGACACCCCTGAACGTCCAGGTTAACCCATGCTTGTTGTAACAGGCGACGAGGCTGCTGGTGATCAGGTTCATGTTGATGCTGTCATCGTGTCCCAACTCCGCAGATCGAGGTGCATGGTGTTAATCACTTGATTATCTGGGCCAGACTCGAGAAATTACAGACCGCCGTCACATAGCGGGAATATTGCTGAGCGCGGCTTAAAACAACAAACAACTTTCAACACGTTTTCATGAATTAGCACCTCCACGCTTTTCATGCAGGAACTGATCCATACACAACTCCATGTAGTGTCCAAGTATCACTTTGGATGTGACTTAGAATGTGAATTAATTGACCACTATGATACAGGTTTCTGCTAATAAAAAAAAGTTCAGTTGTGAAAAAACGTGAAGCCAGGGGACACAAGTTTTCATAAGATTTTTGAAACATGAAATGTGATTTGTTGTAAATAATGAACTCTTTAGGTTAATGGTACCCGAAAATGTTCACACAGTTGGGAGGTAAATGACACTTTTAAATCCTGGCGGAGGGCGAGTGGCTCTATGAGCTATTTTCACAAGACTAGTGGCATGTTACAGACCTATGACGTCAAACTTAAATAGCTAAACCACTCTTGAAATATGTCAACTCACATCCGAATACATATTATTTTACCTTGCAATGATGATAATGCTCAAGAACACCATTATCATTAGCGCGGGTGGTACCAGCGCATGTTTTACACGTGCAAGTGTCTGTGCAGAGTAACCGTCGGTTATTTACGCACAAAACAAGTTGGCGTTCATATTACAACAACGGGCCTACCTTGGTTCATGGGCTGTAGTATTTAGAGCCAGTCTGCCTCGGATTTCTCATCACACGAGGGGTTGGGGAACTGAGATGGAGAGCAGCCCATCTGCAATAGACACTGGTCGTCTGCTTCTATTCAGGAACGGTTTATTGTTCGTCGAGGGGTGCAGTCCCACTTTTGTTTTAAATAAGGAGGGTTCATATTTGTGTATGTACTGTGTATATCACATATTTCTAGGCATAGGTGGTGACTAGTTACCAAAACTATACACGCTGTTGAAGGTGGTTGGCATTCATAGGCATCGTCAATAACTTCAACTCTGAAAAAATACTCTCACCACTTGTGATGCGATGTAGTCAACCGAAAGCATGCATGCACGAGCTTTAACTTGTGAACCCGATATATCAAGATAGTGTATTTAGAGCAACGGCTTATCGCGCTGAGGTGTAAGGTTGTCTTCTGGGTTGTTGTTTTTTGTCTTTTACCTGACATAGGTTCATTTATAAAAAAAAAGAATAGGCGTTTAGTTTAAAAACCTAAACCACACACAATGTCCATATAACTTTTTAATATCTCTGCTGTAATCATGCTAAAATAACCTTGTTTATTAACAGTCTTACGTCGCGTCTAGTTCCTTGCTGCCATAATACTACTAAACTATATGTCTGTTGTTTCAATGTAGCCTAGAAACAGTGTGTTAAAACCTTGCCCACGACAGATGAACTGGCTACAGGTATTGTATTTCACACAACATTGGCAGATCCACTGGTTGTTGTCTTTATCTGGTTGGAGCCACTTCCCTAACTTTTTGGGGGAAGATAGTTTGATAACCTTCTTTTAGAGTGAAGAAGTAAAACGTGATTGTTTCTATATACACTGTGTCATGTTGATAATGAAATCATCACCAATCGACACTTCATGTGGAAACCATACTCGTATTGTATTCGCAAGCAAAAGCTTCCAAAGTTGTTTTTGCTGGTCTTGTAAGAAGATTGAGTTTTAAGATATATATTACCATGGTTACGTCAAACCATAATTCAAGTTGGGTGAAGAACTAGGAAAGGGGCAGTCCATTTCTAATTTTGAATTTATATATGCGTCAGGGAGACATACGTAACTATTCTAACTTAGACTAGACCTTCTTGTAAATATCAAAACAGACTGTTTTTGTCAAATCTGAGAACTATTATCTTGTGCAATTTCTCGACCGTTCTACTTTTTCAATCCAATCTTGACATACAGTTGCAAAACGTGATTCCCCGGTAAAACACACATTAATATTATTGGTGGCATGTGCTAAGATTAGGAAATGACGCAAATAAACGTTCTGTCACATTTCCAAGGTTTCACTTGCACTCGTATCGGGTTGAGCTCAGGGTTAACGCTGACTTCCTGACGGTGGCAAGGATTCGGGAACATTCTCACTCGCTCCATTGAGTATAGACCAAGATGGTCCACTGAAATCGAGTGAGTGAGAAAGTGTCGTTAAACACGAATCCGCAATGTGCCTGGTATATCATAGCGTCCTGATAGATATACTCAATCAAATATGTGAGAAGTTTGTTTGTTTGTATGATTGTTGTCAGCTGTATGACGGCGGTCTGTGAGTAATCGAGTCTGGACCAGATAATCCAGTGATTGACATCATGAGCATCGATCCACGCAATTGGGATACGATGACATTCATCAACCAAGTCAGCGACACTGACAACCCGTATCCCGATAGTCACCTCTTACGACAAGCACATTCGCCTTTCACGGCAAGCATGGGTTGCTGAAGACCTATTCTAGCACGGATCTTTACAGGTCATGTAAGAAGTAATATTACTGCACGATGTAGTTACCCAACATGAAAGCAATATTATTTCATCACACTGTACACACGGACAATGTAATAGTCCTTTTTCGGGACGCATGTTGGTTTGTAGGCCCTGTTCAGAATACTTCCTTTGTAACTTAGTATGAAAATAAGACAGTATAATGTTTCATGCAAAATGGAATTCTTAACAATTAAACGTCGGACAAGTGTGACATGCTGTTGAACAACGAAAGAAGACGTTTATGATTCAAATTGATGAATGCGGAATTTTAGTTCATCCCATCTACAAACGCGATGACTACTGAAAGACTAGTTTGAAACAAGTTAACAGACCACATAGGCTCATATATCACAAACGAGAGAAGGCCACACAATGTAATGACTTCTTAATTGTCCTGTTGCCTGTTTTGATAAAAACTTGAGGCCATGTGGTAAATGATCGGAGGAATACATGCACGATACGTGGTTTTTGAAACACAGATTCGTCAAGTTTGTGACAATGTTTTCCTGCCTTGGCCACCACCAACAGCTTCTCAGCACTTCCTTCCTGCTCTTGGTATTGGCAGGTGCACACACTGCAATACTCATCACTTTAGGAGATTCACAGAACTTAAAACACATGAATTCAAGTTTCTCTTGGCTTTTATGTCCATGTTTTGTTGGAAGCGAAAAGAAATAAAAAATCAGCTGGGTATAAAACTGTAAAACCACTAACCTATTCCTGTTTTCTGTCCATTTGAACAATGCAAAAACAAACCTTCATGATCTTGGACCATCTTGTATATAATCTGACTACTTAAGGTTGTGATAACCTAAGTTACAGACTCACTGGTTCTTTGATCATGTGGTGATCTACTAGTTGTATAACCTTGTGGTAACAGACTCACTGGTTCTTTGATCATGTGGTGATCAACTAGTTGTATAACCTCTGCTTACACTCACTTGTTCTTTGATCATGTGGTGATCAACTAGTTGTATAACCTCTGGTTACAGACTCACTGGTTCTTTGATCATGTGGTGATCTACTAGTTGTATAACCTCGTGGTAACAGACTCACTGGTTCTTTGATCATGTGGTGATCAACTAGTTGTATAACCTCGTGGTTACAGACTCACTGGTTCTTTGATCATGTGGTGATCAACTAGTTGTATAACCTTGTGGTTACAGACTCGCTGGTTCTTTGATCATGTGGTGATCAACTAGTTGTAAAACCTTGTGGTTACAGACTCACTGGTTCTTTGATCATGTGGTGATCAACTAGTTGTATAACCTCGTGGTTACAGACTCACTGGTTCTTGGATCATGTGGTGATCAACTAGTTGTATAACCTTGTGGTTACAGACTCACTGGTTCTTTGATCATGTGGTGATCAACTAGTTGTATAACCTTGTGGTTACAGACTCGCTGGTTCTTGGATCATGTGGTGATCAACTAGTTGTATAACCTTGTGGTTACAGACTCGCTGGTTCTTGGATCATGTGGTGATCAACTAGTTGTATAACCTTGTGGTTAGAGACTCACTGGTTCTTTGATCCTGCGGTGATCAACTAGTTGTAAAACCTCTGGTTACAGACTCGCTGGTTCTTGGATCATTTGATCAACTAGTTGTATAACCTCGTGGTTACAGACTCACTGGTTCTTTGATCATGTGGTGATCTACTAGCTGTAACTGGTTCTTCGATCATGTAGTGATCAACTAGTTGTATAACCTCGTGGTTACAGACTCACTGGTTCTTTGATCATGTGGTGATCAACTAGTTGTAAAACCTCGTGGTTACAGACTCACTGGTTCTTTGATCATGTGGTGATCAACTAGTTGTAAAACCTCGTGGTTACAGACTCACTGATTCTTTGATCATGTGGTGATCAATTAGTTGTAACTGGTTCTTTGATCATGTGGTGATCAACTAGTTGTATAACCTCGTGGTTACAGACTCACTGGTTCTTTGATCATATGGTGATCAACTAGTTGTATAACCTCTGGTTACAGACTCACTGGTTCTTTGATCATGTGGTGATCAACTAGTTGTAACTGGTTTCTTTGATCATGTGGTGATCAACTAGTTGTATAACCTCTGGTTACAGACTCACTGGTTCTTTGATCATGTGGTGATCAACTAGTTGTATAACCTCTGCTTACACTCACTTGTTCTTTGATCATGTGGTGATCAACTAGTTGTATAACCTCTGGTTACAGACTCACTGGTTCTTTGATCATGTGGTGATCTACTAGTTGTATAACCTCGTGGAAACAGACTCACTGGTTCTTTGATCATGTGGTGATCAACTTGTTGTAAAACCTTGTGATTACAGACTCACTGGTTCTTTGATCATGTGGTGATCAACTAGTTGTATAACCTTGTGGTTAGAGACTCACTGGTTCTTTGATCATGTGGTGATCAACTAGTTGTAAAACCTCTGGTTACAGACTCGCTGGTTCTTGGATCATTTGATCAACTAGTTGTATAACCTCGTGGTTACAGACTCACTGGTTCTTTGATCATGTGGTGATCAACTAGTTGTATAACCTCGTGGTTACAGACTCACTGGTTCTTTGATCATGTGGTGATCAACTAGTTGTAAAACCTCGTGGTTACAGACTAACTGGTTCTTTGATCATGTGGTGATCTACTAGCTGTAACTGGTTCTTTGATCATGTAGTGATCAACTAGTTGTATAACCTCGTGGTTACAGACCCACTGGTTCTTTGATCATGTGGTGATCAACTAGTTGTATAACCTTGTGGTTAGAGACTCACTGGTTCTTTGATCATGTGGTGATCAACTAGTTGTAAAACCTCTGGTTACAGACTCGCTGGTTCTTGGATCATTTGATCAACTAGTTGTATAACCTCGTGGTTACAGACTCACTGGTTCTTTGATCATGTGGTGATCAACTAGTTGTATAACCTCGTGGTTACAGACTCACTGGTTCTTTGATCATGTGGTGATCAACTAGTTGTAAAACCTCGTGGTTACAGACTAACTGGTTCTTTGATCATGTGGTGATCTACTAGCTGTAACTGGTTCTTTGATCATGTAGTGATCAACTAGTTGTATAACCTCGTGGTTACAGACTCACTGGTTCTTTGATCATGTGGTGATCAACTAGTTGTAAAACCTCGTGGTTACAGACTCACTGGTTCTTTGATCATGTGGTGATCAACTAGTTGTAAAACCTCGTGGTTACAGACTCACTGATTCTTTGATCATGTGGTGATCAATTAGTTGTAACTGGTTCTTTGATCATGTGGTGATCAACTAGTTGTATAACCTCGTGGTTACAGACTCACTGGTTCTTTGATCATGTAGTGATCAACTAGTTGTATAACCTCTGGTTACAGACTCACTGGTTCTTTGATCATGTGGTGATCAACTAGTTGTATAACCTTGTGGTTAGACTCACTGGTTCTTTGATCATGTGGTGATCAACTAGTTGTATAACCTCGTTGTTACAGACTCACTGGTTCTTTGATCATGTGGTGATCAACTAGTTGTAAAACCCTGTGGTTACAGACTCACGGGTTCTTTAATCATATGGTGAACAACTAGTTGTAAAACCTCGTGGTTACAGACTCACTGGTTCTTTGATCATGTGGTGATCAACTAGTTGTAAAACCTTGTGGTTACAGACTCACTGGTTCTTTGATCATGTGGTGATCAACTAGGTTACAGACTCACTGGTTCTTTGATCATGTGGTGATCAACTAGTTGTATAACCTCGTGGTTACAGACTCACTGGTTCTTTGATCCTGCGGAAATCAACTAGTTGTAAAACCTCGTGGTTACAGACTCACTGGTTCTTTGATCATGTGGTGATCTACTAGCTGTAACTGGTTCTTTGATCATGTAGTGATCAACTAGTTGTATAACCTCTGGTTACAGAGTCACTGGTTCTTTGATCATGTGGTGATCAACTAGTTGTATACTCTCGTGGTTACAGACTCACTGGTTCTTTGATCATGTGGTGATCAACTAGTTGTATACTCTCATGGTTACAGACTCACTGGTTCTTTGATCATGTGGTGATCAACTAGTTGTGTCACCTCTGGTTACATATTCACTGGTCCTTTGATCATGTAGTGATCAACTAGTTGTATAACCTCTGGTTACAGACTCACTGGTTCTTTGATCATGTGGTGATCAACTAGTTGTATAACCTTGTGGTTACAGACTCACTGGTTCTTGGATCATGTGGTGATCAACTAGTTGTATAACCTTGTGGTTACAGACTCACTGGTTCTTTGATCATGTGGTGATCAACTAGTTGTATAACCTCATGATTACAGACTCACTGGTTCTTTGATCATGTGGTGATCAACTAGTTTTATAACCTCTGGTTACAGACTCACTGGTTCTTTGATCATGTGGTGATCAACTAGTTGCATAACCTCTGGTTACAGACTCACTGGTTCTTTGATCATTTGGTGATCAACTAGTTGTATAACCTCTGGTTACAGACTCACTGGTTCTTTGATCATTTGGTGATCAACTAGTTGTATAACCTCATTGTTAGACTCACTGGTTCTTTGATCATGTGGTGATCAAATAGTTGAATAACCTCTGGTTACAGACTCACTGGTTCTTTGATCATGTGGTGATCAACTAGTTGTAAAACCTTGTGGTTACAGACTCACTGGTTCTTTGATCATGTGGTGATCAACTAGTTGTAACTGGTTCTTTGATCATGTGGTGATCAACTAGTTGTGTAACCTCGTGGTTACAGACTCACTGGTTCTTTGATCATGTGGTGATCAACTAGTTGTATAACCTCTGGTTACAGACTCACTGGTTCTTTGATCATGTAGTGATCAACTAGTTGTATAACCTCATGATTACAGACTCACTGGTTCTTTGATCATGTGGTGATCAACTAGTTGTATAACCTCATGATTACAGACTCACTGGTTCTTTGATCATGTGGTGATCAACTAGTTGTATAACCTCTGGTTACAGACTCACTGGTTCTTTGATCATGTGGTGATCAACTAGTTGTATAACCTCTGGTTACAGACTCACGGTTTATTTGATCATGTGGTGATCAACTAGTTGTATAACCTCTGGTTACAGACTCACTGGTTCTTTGATCATGTGGTGATCAACTAGTTGTAACTGGTTCTTTGATCATGTGGTGATCAACTAGTTGTATAACCTCTTGGTTTCAGACTCACGGGTTCTTTGATCATCTCACTGGTTCTTTGATCATGTGGTGATCAAATAGTTGTATAACCTCTGGTTACAGACTCACTGGTTCTTTGATCATGTGGTGATCAACTAGTTGTGTCACCTCGTGGTTACAGACTCACTGGTTCTTTGATCATGTGGTGATCAACTAGTTGTATAACCTCGTGGTTACAGACTCACTGGTTCTTTGATCATGTGGTGATCAACTAGTTGTATACCCTCGTGGTTACAGACTCACTGGTTCTTTGATCATGTAGTGATCAAATAGTTGTATAACCTTGTGGTTACAGACTCACTGGTTCTTTGATCATGTGGTTATCAACTAGTTGTATAACCTCATGGTTAGACTCACTGGTTCTTTGATCATGTGGTGATCAACTAGTTGTATAACCTCATGGTTAGACTCACTGGTTCTTTGATCATGTGGTGATCAACTTGTTGTAAAACCTTGTGATTACAGACTCACTGGTTCTTTGATTATGCGGTGATCAACTAGTTGTATAACCTCGTGGTTACAGACTCACTGGTTCTTTGATCATGTGGTGATCAACTAGTTGTATAACCTCGTGGTTACAGACTCACTGGTTCTTTGATCATGTAGTGATCAAATAGTTGTATAACCTTGTGGTTACAGACTCACTGGTTCTTTGATCATGTGGTTATCAACTAGTTGTATAACCTCATGGTTAGACTCACTGGTTCTTTGATCATGTGGTGATCAACTAGTTGTATAACCTCATGGTTAGACTCACTGGTTCTTTGATCATGTGGTGATCAACTAGTTGTATAACCTTGTGATTACAGACTCACTGGTTCTTTGATTATGCGGTGATCAACTAGTTGTATAACTATGTTAGTATTAGTACCTGTGGTTGTTGCACGGACAACTTATATAATATGTCCCCTGAACTATAATGATGACCACATAGTTAACAGGCCACTACAAAACTGCTGCTAGACAGCGACCTTCATAACTATTTGAAGGAGGAAACAAAAATCTAAAATGTACATGTCTGTTATTTAATTCTTTTTTTTCCACAAAATATAGGTAAACCTACCCTTTGTACAAACCCCAAAGCCTGCTCCAACATAAGGCATGGCCTATATGTTCTACACTCATTGTAGACAATTAATACATAGTCTGATGTGCACAACGAGGTATGCTAATACCACATATTCATATTGTATACACTGACCTAACAAGGTCATGGGAGTTTACTTCTAACAAGAACATGGTCTAAAACACTCGTTGAGAAACAATGTTTGAACACTTTAAGGTTTCCATTTAATTTCATTTTTCAGTATTTGGTACTTCAAAAAGCATCATATGAAGTTTTAAAATAAGTATGTTGTTCCTTAACATGTTAAAACAAGGTAAAAGGTTCATATTACAAGAAATAAACATTTTAAAACAAAATTATGATTACAAATTGAAAACTTAATTCATTGATTCTTTTGTCAATGGACAGACAAGTTTTTGCTTAAATACTATTTTAAGGACCACATATGTTCACGTCAAAACAGTTCAGTATAGAGATAGAGATAGCTATTTCTTATTCTTAAGTCCTCTGGAAGGGAGTTTTTGGTAATCATTCTGTAATTTTGGCCTTAGAAATATTGTTTCCAATGAACAACTATTTATTTTGTTGTGGCCTAACACGGAAAATCAATTCATTTCATTGACCATGTTCATTATTCCTGCTTTTCAAACATTAAATTGTTCGTTCCTGCCACTAAAATGTAACATTATCCATATTACTGATGTTAAACATGATTACTGACATTCTTTGACCCTGGATTTCAACCCTTCTACCAGCTCCTTAAAACAAGTGTAAAAGTCCACAGGTTTGTGAATATGAAAGTCACTGAGATGCTGCAATCTCACTCTAGCTCTATCCAGTCTCCCCAGCTGAGTGTTACTCCCAGTCTGTGACGGACAAACATCATGCTGAAAACAGCTCACAGTGTCTACACCAGCCACTGTAATGGGTGGCACAGGAGGGTTTGCAGCAGACGGCGCACAGCTACCACAATTCATGATGTCTCCTGCTACAGTTACAGGTGTGTCAGCACTACAGACATGATCTTGTAACAGCTTATGTTCAAAACCATGTTCATGTTCCAGTGGCACTGATGGCCTACTGGTGGTGGGGGTTGTTGAAATGGTCACGAGAGAGTTATGAAAGCTTGTCTCTGATTGGGTTGTCTGCCTCAAGTTTTTAACTTGTTCTTCACGGCTTAATTTCTTTTGGCACAACACCCAACTGTCTGACCCTGACTGAGCCCCATCTGTGACACTCTCAGCAACATCATCACTGCTTGTGACACATACAACGCTAGTCTCCATCACAGCTCTGTCGCCCTGCACGGCCAGCTTCCCTCTCTCATACCACAACACTTGCTTCTTGACACGCTCTGATCGGATGGACAGACTTCTCTTCGCACCTCTGTGTTTTGTATGAACACTGACCAGTATGACCTCACCATCCTCCCCATCTGTCTCGATATCGTCACACACGACACCATCCTGTCCCTCTACCTCGCTGTCATCACACATGTCACCATCCTGTCCAGGCACCTTTATTCTGTACAAACCTTCATTTCCCGATGTCTTCTGCAAGTGTCCACAGTCACCAACATGATATTCCCTGTGTCTGTTTAGTATCTGATGGGCAGGAGGTTGACATCCTTGCATCTGCCTGTCTCTCCTTCCAGCAATACCCTGCTGGTCCAAGTAGGCCTCAGCCCGGTGCCTGAGATACACAGCACAGGCTCCACATGGATCATCAGAGGATTTCAGGTGTAGAATCACTGCTTGGTCTGCCTCCAGAATGCCAGCATTGGTCAGGAGGTTACCAAGGTGATGGTTGTCAAAATGCACCAATGGGCATCCTCCTTGCTCTGCTGGACCAAGTTGGCGTCTCTGTAAAATACAATGCAAACATTCAACCTCATTTGTGTTCTGTGTTACTTCATTGTGATGATCAAGATCCATTTCTAAACCACAATCAAACTAAAACCAGCTAAAAAGCTGATTTGTGTTTGTCACACGATCTCATGCATTGAGTCAGGCAAGTCAGGCATGTGCTTTCTCCAACCCTGACACCACTACAGTATGGAACACCACCTGTACTACAGCACTGCAGTACAAAAACAATCAACTTGAAACAGCAACAACTAATCACTAAATATTTAAATGTAACACCAATGAACCCATTCATATTCAATATTCAAAATTTCAATTTCAGATATAACACAGTAAACATATTGTAGTTTTTATTATTCCTGTTGCCAAAGCAACATAATTATGAAACACCCCTGTTACTATTTATTTCATAGCACAATGAACAAGGTTGTCAGCTTCATCTTCCTGAGGCAAGGGCGTCAACTGACTATAAAAGTCCAGTTTCCACCCTTGCTGAACTCTGCTGGAATTCTGGTGTTACATTTTGGCTGGACCAGAGGTCTATACATAGTCCAATCAAAATCATGTAATGAACTAGACATCCAGTTTGTAAACAACATGCATTACAATGTGCAGATTTCGGTCGACTGTAGGATCATGTGTACAGCAACTGGGTGTCGAAAGATATTTTCCATATCTTTCATGATTTTAATCAAGATGCTCAAGTGATATGATACACTTCGCATATGTAAGACCTGTTTTATTACAATATAGATCTTGGTTATTGATCAGATTGTCTTGACTGGGCGCCACCATTTTGTTTGAAACAACTGCAAGTGATATGAGAGATGGTCAATAGGGGGACATAAAAAGGATAAAATCATAACACTATTAACAGCCACTGGTGGTGCTACAATCAAACCTGGAAATTCAAGCCTAGTTCGGCAAGGGTGGAAACTGGACTCTTAGTTTATGCCCTTGGCTTGGGAAGATGGCTATTTTCGCTTCTCCGACATATGGGGGATGTCAGATTCTTACTTTGAAGTTGCAGTTTAAAAGCAACCATGTTTGTGGGGGATCTATCTTCTTTCCGTCTCACCTGAAGTGAAGCACAGCAGTGTCCGCGGTAGTTGCGACGAGCACCCTCCAGGCCGTACAGGTGTCTGATGCTGTATGTATATCTGCACTCATCAGCCTGCCAGCTGTGGAGACCCGTCCCGGGGACATGACTTGGCTGTGAGTACTCCTGCTTCCACAACTTGATGGCCTGGTGCACAGGCATCCCCACCTCCTTCAGGAACAGGCTGTACTGGACCTACACAACATGGGGAGGGGATGGTTATGCCAGTCTGCAACATCACACATAGTTACCCACAGAAAATAATGGAATGATGTCTATTCCTATACAGGTTGACACACATTCATGTTTGGATTCTGTGAGCAGTATGTGGTAAACATCATGCTAGATATCTGTGATGAGTAGTCAGGCCTGGGTGAGACAAACTTGTCACTGATCACCATCAGCATCCTCCACACCCTGAGATAATGAAGACAGCCAAGCCAGGTCACCCTGAAATAATGAAGACAGCCAAGCCAGGTCACCCTTAGATAATGAAGACACACAAAGCAAGGTAACCCTGACACATAGAGAAAACCTTTTAACATTTTTCTTCCCCACCAAACTCACATAATTTTATTGCCCATGATAACCTACAGGTGAAGAAAAACGCCATGTATCTTCCCTTCTGTCTTTACTTGATGAGATACACCATTGCACATGTCTTACTAAACATTCATGCCTCTTTTGTCATTAAGTAACCATGGTAATGTGATCAGATGTTATTGTTAGTAAGTCTGCTTCACACTAGTATATTTAATAATGTGAACCCTAGTCCTTGTACTTAACTTGAAATAATTAAATTTGTCAGGTCTGACAACAATCAGCATGAGTCCATATACACATGATATAAGAAGTTTGTGACAGGAAACTGCATATTCATCAGTGCTTGACATTACAAAAATGTGTCCTTGCTGGAAAAAGTCTCGTCAAACACATCTTTTTACAGTTAAAATAAAATATAAAATAACTCCTGTCACCATTGTATATTGTGGTCAATAATAAACCAGAGCCAATTTCACAATTCAGGGGCAGAATAGGTGGCCATTACCATGAATACTGCATTCTTGTTTAGTTTAGAAAAGAGACAACTAAGATGTGGATCATGTGGTCACAGTGTGAGCTGCTGCAGCGTTTTAAGGCACTCTCTGTGTTGTAACCACCAATCTCACCAATCTCATTCTCATTCAGACACGACCCGTAATGGGATGTCCTCAGATATTGTTTATGCGGTAGCAAGAACTGAGGTCTGATTTTACTGAGATTGCCATCCGGCCTGGCATAAACACCTTAAAAACATAAATCTATCAATAATTCAACTTCAAGACCAACCTTACTGATATCTCAGCAGTGAGCAAAACAAGGTTAACACTAAATGTTGGATAATATTTACACAAAGCATTTCCCCATGCAATACTGATCCCAGTGGTGGTCTACTGATGAAAGATGTGCCATTGTTTCAACAGTGGCAATGATTCTACAGAGATCCCATACCCTGTCATTGTGTTTGAGTCGGTGGTTTGTTCGCAGTGCTTTGTGAAGGCTGGACATACAGAGAGGAAACATGTACTCCGACTGGTCCACTTGATCATGTGACAAACAGGACAGATTGTTCCAGTTCAGTGAAATGGGAACTTTTGCTCTGTAAATAGACTAGTAGAACCTTCATTCAATTAATGTCCACATCAAATTTGTATCAATCAAACTATATATTCAGTTAAAAGTGTTGAATAATGTGTTGATCTATGAAACAAATTAACTCACAAACTGCTCCCTGAAAAGTCCATGAACATACAATTTCCACTGGAAAACTGCTTTACAATGTCTAATGATAAATATTAAAATGTTACAATAATCAAATGATGTTTCTTCATCAGCAGATTCTTTTTCTCAGGCTTAGGAAAATGTTGTGAACTCTATTATTTGTTGTCACTGTAATCAAATACCCTGTATAAACTCAAGGGTATCAATTCACGATACTGTTTCGGTCTGTATTGGCCAACTGTACCTTCAACATCTTTGCACATCTCTTCATCCTGACATCCTGCAGTGCAGCTCTTCTTGCCTTGCTTGCTTGTTTCAAGGTTAGTTGTAATACTGACCTGAACACTCCAGTCAACACTTCATCGAGGTTGTCATAATGCACCATTGCCATTCCCCTGTGCAACACAACATTTCTGTTGGTAACAAGGGAGGTAACGGCTTGGAAGGGCACCTGAAAGTACTGAACATTCCTCCCGGTCATGTACTGGTTGGCAGCATTCTGCCATGTTCCTGCCGACTGTTTGATCGCCTGGAGAATACTTACAACATGATGGATGTCTGCTTCATTGTATGTTGCTGCACATGGTTTTTCAGTGGTTTGGACATGTTTTGTTGTCGATTTTAAAAGCCTGTAAATTTCTTTTTCTGTAAGACAGGAAAATCGAAACTGGAACAGCTGAGTTTCTGCTTGCAAGAAAAAATCTGTGGTTTCTTGATCAGCAACAAATAGAAGTCTGAAATGGAAGGAAACTAATGTTGAGTGACACGTACACAGACCATGATCACGTGTCACTTGGCCCATGTTGGCCAGCTGGGCTTGCTTGGAAGGATCATGTGTTTGTAACAAAAATCTTTTCACAATTATATTAAAACTAAATTAATACGTGACCAAGTAAACCATCAAATGTTATGATACCTTAATATAAAATGTGAAATATTATCCTTCTGTGTTCCCTCTATCAAACAGTCGGAGTCGGCTACTGTCTGAAGGTTGTTAGCGATATCAACAAGTCGAAGGCGATCTCCTCCTGCCTGGTGAATTTTTAGTAAGAACTCCAATCGATTCACAGCAAACGTATGCAGTTTCTGCAGTGAAACATGGCCAGTCGTTGGTCGTAAGTAGAACGCCATGTGTGTCAATGACAAAATAGCGGTTTATCAAACATCTGTGCTTGAAATGTCCCATTTTGTTTTCACACTGTATCGAAGACAACTCCCACAAGTGAAGTTGTATTTGCCGCTTTCTATGACTTCCGGTTGATAGTAAAAAGTCCGGACTTTATTTTCTAAAACCGGACTACCCGGAACCGGACCAACAAATCAGTGAAAATGCTACAGCAGATGATCATGGTGCAGTTAACTGACAAGATCATTGGAACATTAATTTTTCCTGGGTAAAGGTATAAATTGGGGTTATATCAATTCATTATAGTCTAGTCATTTCTTAATGTTTAAATCATTCACAAGATGTTTCTTATGAAATATTTATATTG
>NW_025964143.1:0-29757 GCF_023055435.1 Haliotis rufescens | reverse complement strand
CTAAGTGGTTCCGCAATACTCTTGTCCGTGTGGACTATGTAACATACCATTGTGAGAAGGAGCCTCCCAGAGCTGTATGTCGGTGTGTACACATCACCGCGCGACCCGTGAAGATTCCGGGGTAGAATAGGTCTTCAGCAACCCATGCTTGCCGTAAAAGGTGACTCTGCTTGCCGTAAAAGGCGACTAACGGGATCGGGTGGTCAGGCTCGCTGACTTGGTTGATGCATGTCATCGATACCAATTGCGTGGATCGATGCTCATGATGTCATTCACTGGATTGTCTGGTCCAGACTCGATTATTTTCAGACCGCCGTCAAAAAGCTGGAATATTGTGCGGCGTTAACCAACCAACAAACAAACAAACAAAAACATTACCACGCGCCGTCCCCTGGCTGTCTTTGTGTTATTGTTTGTTTGTTTCATATTGTTTAACGCCGCACTCAGCAATATTCCAGCTACATACAGCTACCATACATCAGGGCCACATTGACAGCCATCGCGTCCCCGGGGCATAATGTGGCATCGCCGTGGGACGGTCTCACCTGTAGACGAACTCTACTTGGCATTTCGTTCATATTTGACAACACAGACAACATTCGTTTGTTTGTTTGTTTGTTTGTTTGTCGTTTAACGCCGCACTCAGCAATATTCCAGCTATATAACGGCGGTCTGTAAATAATCGAGTCTGGGCCAGACAATCCAGTGATTGACATCATGAGAATCCATCCACGCAATTTGAATACGATGATATGCATCAACCAAGTCAGCGAGCCTGACCACTCGATCCCGTTAGTCGCCTTTTACGACAAGCATGGGTTGCTGAAGGCCTATTCTAACCAGGATCTTCACGGGTCTTGTGCTGTAAGTAAGGATGTGATTCCTTATTTCACTATCGGTGTAACGCAATGAGCAGCGAAAAGATCCTACAGGACAGTCAGTGACAGTGAGTGCCCGAGTGGCGAGTGAGTGAGTGAGCTAGAGGGGTTGGGGAGGACGCTTGTGCATATACTCAAGTTGACTGTGTGCGAGGTGGAGGCCTGGGTCACGGTGACAGTACAGTACACCTATCGGCTATCAAAGTGGCATCATAATCACTCTGCCAAGATTGTAAAGGCCTCTCGCAACACGAACCGCTTTACAACTGTGTACCGAGAGCTTATTCGCCGGATGAGAATCTTGCCGACGACTGTTGTGATACGTCGGCCTGAGATAACACAGTAGCTACCCCTGATCGGGGTGTCCAGCGATATGAGTGAGAGCCACTTTCTCCCCTACTTCGTCTCTATATTTGTGTGAGCGACACAAACTTTTGTCGCCGGTCAAGCGAGGACGCGGTGACTTGTTGCGATATATTAATTGCTCCATGTATAGACGCAGGAAGAATTCCTGCAGGATACTTGCCCAGACCGACCTACCCACTGTGTCAAATATTAATACAACCATTTCTCCGTAGGGCAACCTATCCTTCTTCAGCACGTCCAGTGCGGTAAAAAATACAGTAAGTACATTATTTGTTTGTTTGGCGTTAAACAACAAAGAAACAAATAATGTACTTACTGTATTTTTTACCTAATAGTATATATTTACTTGCCTTTTTGTGTCTCGCAGGCCATTTTCGCCTGGAAACTCATCATCTGTACTCCCCGCCAAAAGAAACGCGAATACCATACATGCTGGCTAATACATGAAGAATTACCCATATTCAGGAGATATTAGATTGGTTCGATGCACAATGAACATAATGGTAAGTTTCGTGAACCGACGCTCATGAACGCATCACATGTGACGTCATAGATCGGTCGGTTCCATTTGTCTCGTGCTGGATTAGCGTGTAAAGTTTGGAAATCACGTGCAGCATATCATGATAATAATGAAGACAATCTGTGGCTACACTTGACTGCTTATTAGTTTTGTCATTAATTGGTACACATTGGAAACACCTCTCCTTAACGTACATACTTCTCTGTATGTCTGGTTCGCTTTTCTTTTGGCGGTGAGTATATATTGAACGTTTAGAAGTTCCCAAAGCGTCTTAAAGCGAAGTGGATCTCATTGAAATCTGCCTGGATACCTCGTGACAACCCCCTCCCAGACGAACCTTACGCACGCGTTCTCTCCACAGGCCTTGAGTGTGTATGTTTGTTTGTTGTTTAACGCAGCACTCAGCAATATTCCATCTATACGGCGGCGGGCTGTAAATAATCGAGTTTGGACCAGGCAGTCCAGTGATTGATGTCACGAGCATCGATCCACGCAATTGGGACACGATGACACTTATTAACCAAGTCAGCGATCCTGACCACCCGATCCCGTTAGTCGTCTCATGGGAATCATGGGAAGCTGGAGACAATACCATGTATAGAACGTGGATAAAAGCATTTTGCAATAGAAAACAATGTCTTATCTTTCATTTAAGCCAACACACGTCACAGGTACATCCTGAACACCCCATTCAAAAAGGGCACTCTGCTATTTTCCTTCCGGATCATGGTAAGTGAGGTGGGGTGAGATAAAATTGGGTTTAACTTCGCGTCCAAGATTATTGCACTTATATAGCGACGTGCATGCACGTGTGTGAGTGTGGCTGCTTGTACTAGTCCGGACTGATGCCGATTTATAGTGCTAGCCCACTGAGATACCATGCCGCAGTTTAACATGAATACCCCACTCAGACACAGTATACTGACTCCGAGCCGACCAGTCCTTGTTTTAGCACCTTAATGCCGAGCGCCAGACAGGTTAACGACAAGTACCATCTTTTAACATCTAATATGACGCGGCCGGGGATCGAACCCCGGACCTTTCGCTCTCCGGGCGGACGCTTTACCACTAGACCACCGAGGCGGTTCATGGTAAGTGGTTTCACAATGTGTGTATGATGTGTGTGTGTGTGCGTGTGTGTGTGTGTGGTCACGCCACAATGACGGCAATCGTGCTGTTAACGGAGTTTGTTGGTTGAATTGCGTTTTAAATATCACCACAGTCTATGACAATTAAATAAAGAGAAACGTTGGACACGGTTGTTTTAAAGTCACCTGTACATGTATCAATTTGAGATCCAGCGAAAACCACAGATCAAAATACTCGCAAACATACGGAATAAATAGTTGCATCGTCCCGGATTAAAAAGGAGTTGTGGAATTCTTGTGATCTGACATCGGGGTATCCTGTTGTAGCTACTAGACACGCCCCAGCCTACATCCGGGTAGACAAGCACCTGCAGGTCCGTGTGTCTATCAGCTGTGTGTGTCAACGCTATTGGGCCAGGGTGGGAATTTGGCGGACATTACGTCAATAAAAGGGGAATTAATATCACCTCATTTCTTCTGAAATTCAGGATTTATATAACAGATGTTCTCAGATTTGCTGACTGCAGGGTCAGCATACGTGTGTTGTTCATGTCTATTACTTAATGCGCGCAGGGCACGTATCATACCGATGTCAACCGGTTTACCTGAAACCAAATGGCGATCAAACACATTTAACGTAATGACACATGTTGTCATTTTCCTCAAAGTGAGTGAGTGAGTACGGTTTTACGCCGCTTTTAGCAATATTCCAGCAATATCACGGCGGGGGACACAAGAAATGGGCTTCACACATTGTACCCATGTCGGGAATCGTGACGAGCGAACGCTTTAACCACTAGGCTACCCGACCGCCCTCATTTTTCCCAAATACACACGTTGTCCATTTGGCTACAGATATAGAGATTATCCAGCACAGTGTGACCCGTATTTCAAATATATGATAGTTATACGAAATTTGGCGAACATGAAACATTTGTTTTATTGCTAGATTCTAACAATAAGGTAGCAGACGATGTAACATTTTTACATGAAATATCTTTTAACAAATAATTGATGTTCACCGCGTTATTTTACTTTGTCAAGTGACCCCCCAAACCCCGTATAAATACAATTCTGGTGTAAACTGCCCCATTTTCAAACTGTGCCAAACTGTCTGGCCATATTTGTTAACTGACACACCCATACATGCCTTTTATCTAAGTTTCTGAACATATTTGCAACCTTAGGAAGTACTTTTTTAGCAGGTAGACATTGTGTCCATATGGGGAGCTGGTGAACATAGTTCCTGCTAGATGACACTGCTAGTTCGACACTGGTGTTATCGTATACCAGATAACATCATATAATACCGAGAGTAATATAAGTCTTACATAGGTCCCTGTAGATATCAGTCTTACATCAGTCCCTGTAGATATCAGTTTTACATCAGCCCCTGTAGATATCAGTCTTACACGGGTCCCTGTAGATATCAGTCTCACACAGGTCCCGGTAGATATCAGTCTCACACAGGTCCCGGTAGATATCAGTCTTACATCAGTCCCTGCAGATATCAGTCTTACACAGGTCCCGGTAGATATCAGTCTCACACAGGTCCCGGTAGATATCATTCTCACACGGGTCCCGGTAAATATAAGTCTTACACAGGTCCCGGTAGATATCAGTCTCACACAGGTCCCGGTATATATCAGTCTCACACGAGTCCATGTAGATATCAGTTTTACACAGGTCCCTGTAGATATCAGTCTTACATCAGTCCCTGTAGATATCAGTCTTACACAGGTCCCGGTAGATATCAGTTTTGCACATGTCCCGGTAGATATCAGTCTCACACAGGTCCCGGTAGATATCAGTCTCACACAGGTCCCGGTAGATATCAGTCTCACACGAGTCCATGTAGATATCAGTTTTACACAGGTCCCTGTAGATATCAGTCTTACATCAGTCCCTGTAGATATCAGTCTTACACAGGTCCCTGTAGATATCAGTTTTGCACATGTCCCGGTAGATATCAGTCTCACACAGGTCCCGGTAGATATCAGTCTTACACAGGTCCCGGTAGATATCAGTCTCACACGAGTCCATGTAGATATCAGTCTTACACGAGTCCCTGTAGATATCAGTTTTAAATAGGTCCCTGTAGATATCAGTCTTACATCAGTCCCTGTAGATATCAGTCTTACATCAGTCCCTGTAGATATCAGTCTTACACAGGTCCCTGTAGATATCAGTCTTACGCAGGTCCCGGTAGATATCAGTCTCACACAGGTCCCGGTAGATATCAGTCTTGCACAGGACCCGGTAGATATCATTCTCACACAGGTCCCGGTAAGATCAGTCTCACACAGGTCCCGGTAGATATCAGTTTCATACAGGTCCCGGTAGATATTCTCACACTGGTCCCTGTAGATATCATTCTCACACAGTTCCCGGTAGATATCAGTCTTACACAGTTCCCGGTAGATATCAGTCTCACGCAGGTTCCGGTAGATATCAGTCTCACGCAGGTCGCGGTAGATATCAGTCTCACACAGGTCCCGGTAGATATCATTCTCACACAGGTCCCGGTAGATATCAGTCTTACACAGGTCCCGGTAGATATCAGTCTCACACAGGTCACGGTAGATATCAGTCTCACACAGGTCCCGGTAGATATCAGTCTTACACAGGTCCCGGTAGATATCATTCTCACACAGGTCCCGGTAGATATCAGTCTTACACAGGTCCCGGTAGATATCAGTCTCACGCAGGTCCCGGTAGATATCAGTCTCACACAGGTCCCGGTAGATATCAGTCTTGCACAGGACCCGGTAGATATCATTCTCACACAGGTCCCGGTAAGATCAGTCTCACACAGGTCCCGGTAGATATCAGTTTCATACAGGTCCCGGTAGATATTCTCACACAGGTCCCTGTAGACATCATTCTCACACAGTTCCCGGTAGATATCAGTCTTACACAGTTCCCGGTAGATATCAGTCTCACGCAGGTTCCGGTAGATATCAGTCTCACGCAGGTCGCGGTAGATATCAGTCTCACACAGGTCCCGGTAGATATCAGTCTTACACAGGTCCCGGTAGATATCAGTCTCACACAGGTCACGGTAGATATCAGTCTTACACAGGTCCCGGTAGATGTCAGTTTTACACAGGTCCCGATAGATATCATTCTCACACAGGTCCACGTAGATATCAATCTTACACGGGTCCCGGTAGATATCAGTCTTACACGAGTCCCCCTACACATGTACCAAATACAATTAAATTTTGAAATACGATTGCCAAGTAATGGCCATACGAAGTGTCAGCAGTTAGTATGGTTGTGCAAGGGACAGATCAAGGTGAAAATGTAAAGACTATAGCAAGAAACTGAAACATATACGTTGAGACCCATTACTTACTGTAGACGTACTATACACGTATATCATTACACTTTGAACTTAAATGGCCGGGATTGATCGTAAATAGCTTTTCCAATGCGTTGCCGAGGGGTGAAGTTGGTCCAGTGGTTTCTAACAAGAAGATGTTTACGATGCTCGGCGCACGTCTGACGCAGAACCAGTCCAGGAAATAAACTCACTTGTCATTGAGTTGGGTGAGCTAAATATATATGAGACTATGTATTGACTATTAAGAGAAATGTGCTGAATATGCGCCACATTGGTAGGCCAGTTATGTGGACCACGCCCACTGTGTACGCCCGTCACGCTTACAATTACTGACATGAATACAACCACATTCCGCAAGTTCTGCCCTTGTGCTCCCTTGAATACAGAGACAGAACTCGGGTCTGGCGTGATGCCTCTCACACTTCAGTGGCAGGTTCCACTTGCTTCTCTGCCCTCGCAGGACTGCAATGTCTCGTCCGTCCACGGCTACCTACAGTTACATGATCTACCCACAACTACATGATCTACCCACTACTACATCGTCTACCCACAACCATTTAACCGCCTTACACTGTTTATCCACAACAAAACCATTCACCCACCTCACACCGTCTACCAAAACAAAACAATTTAACCACATCACACCGTCTACCAACAACAAAACCATTCACCCAACTCACACCTTCTATCAACAACAAAACCATTTAACCACATCAAATAGTCTACCAACAACAAAACCATTTAACCACATCACACCGTCTATCCACAACAAAACCATTTAACCACATCACACCGTCTATCCACAACAAAACCATTTAACCACATCACACCGTCTACCAACAACAAAACCATTCACCCACCTCACACCGTCTATCCACAACAAAACCATTTAACCACATCAAATAGTCTACCAACAACAAAACCATTTAACCACATCACACCGTCTATCCACAACAAAACCATTTAACCACATCACACCGTCTATCCACAACAAAACAATTTAACCACATCACACCGTCTACCAACAACAAAACCATTTAACCACATCACATAGTCTACCAACAACAAAACCATTTAACCACATCACATCGTCTACCCACAACAAAACCATTTAACCACATCACACCGTCTACCAACAAAACCATTTAACCACATCACACCGTCTACCCACAACAAAACTATATAACCACATCACACCGTCTACCAACAACAAAACCATTTTACCACATCACACCGTCTACCCACAACAAAACTATTTAACCACATCACACCGTCAACCAACAACAAAACAATTTAACCACATCACACCGTCTACCAATAACAAAACAATTTAACCACATCACACCGTCTACCAACAACAAAACCATTCACCCAACTCACACCTTCTATCAACAACAAAACCATTTAACCACATCACACCGTCTACCCACAACAAAACTATTTAACCACATCACACCGTCTACCAATAACAAAACCATTTAACCACATCACACCGTCTACCAACAACAAAACTATTTAACCACATCACACCGTCTATCAACAACGTAACCATTCATGCATCTCTGACAGCCTATCAACAACTAAACCATTCACCCACCTCACGCCGTTCACCCACATCACACCGTTTACCTCGCGCACAGTCTATACGAGCACTAAAAAACAGAGATCTACCTGTCTGTGTAAACAAATTGGTCAGCGAACATCGGCGACAGCATCCAACATGACCTATCTGTAACATATGTCTGTAACTAACACCGCGCGTTGCGCATGCGCTACACATGCTGATGGTGTTCAAAACGATCAGCACACATTATTTTACACAAAGGATAGATGTATGGTTGTCGGTCGAAAGCCACATCATCATTTCGATAGCGTCCGTTATGTACAATTTTACCTGATAAGGTAATTATACCCTAAGAAACATCAAGGACCAGGTCAGCACATCGTAGTAGCGGCAGTTGATATTTGATAATGTTGGAGATGTAACGAGCGCTTCCAGTTGAACCGATTTCCCACGAAATGTCCCTTCTCTTCTTGATGTAGCCAAGATCTCCTGACACAGATTGTCCCATAAACAACAGTAATTGATGAGGAGTAAAGAGCGTTACATAGGGTGGCGATCAGGAACCATGTAACAATGGGAACTAACGATTGGGATTAACATCTGTCAATTACAGGCAATTGAGTGATTCTAGACACATACATGTCATGGCTGCATGGTAATTAGACTTCTGAAATATATGTTTATATAGACAAAGGGTGCCATTAATATGTAGCTATAACCATGTGATTATATTTATACAGTCCAACCCGCATCTGAAGTACCGCCGTGAGCGATTCGTCAGAAATATAAGATGATGACAGAACGACTGAATCCAACCCCATCGGCATCTATTCCAAATCTCAAAATTCCCAAATTCTATATAAGCAACCCCTAAGCCCCCTCTTGGGTTGCTCACACCACTTTCGCCCTGTCTCATCACTGTCTGTGATGGAGTTGGCTACATCCCTGTCTAAACACACAGCACTCGCCGAGCTGCCATTAATCCAGTAGGTGGACAAGACGTTTCATGTGCTTGATGATCAAAGTGCTCCATTTATTGTGTCAGACTGTGGATATAGATGTGCTTACGCCGAAATAATAAGTCGAATCTGATTATTGAAATGTAATATTTATTTTATCATTACGTCCACCTGATGAAGGAGTAAACACATGCTCCGAAACGTTTTTTCCTCATAACAAAGAAGTTGACATCCATATATTCTCTTCCTTGTCATTAATATGCCATATCAAATTATCATCTCCATACAGCTCGTTTGGGTCAATCCATATAATTAAGACGGTCAGATGCACGTGATTAGCTTATTTGTATTAGTATGTAAATCACACCTGTCTATTGTGTCAGTATTTGTATCACACCTGTCGCTGGTTGTGTCGAGTTTGGGTCATATTCTGTCTATATACCAAGGTAGTTGTATCAGATCCGACTGACTGTACTATTGTTGACTGTACAATATATGTATGTGTCTAAAACTAGAAAGATTCAACATTTTATCGTCAGCGACGTTAGAGCTGACGGGTTTCACGGGTCAGGTGTGGGCACAGGTGAGACGCGCCTCTTGCATCAACGTCTGTAACTTGACAGTCGTCGCCTACTCCTACATCCACGACGTCGTAGGTAGCATGCAACGTACGACCTGGTATAGAATCTACTAACAAAGGTACAAGATGCCTCATCTTTGAGTCAATGCTCTTTCTTTACGAGGTGCGAGACTGACGGCTTGGGACTGACGTTTTGTTTCGTCATTTCAAAGACACGAAACGGATTTGGTTAACACATATGGGAAGCTTAAGCATACATCATCTACAAGTTGTTTATATAGGAAATCTTTATGAATAAAAAAAGGTTAACGTCGCTCTTCAGTTTCATTAGAGTGACACGAGATTGTAATTAGACCGCAATGTGTTTGTCCTATGGATACTACGCTTCAGTGGAGTGTTGCCCCCAGGAATACGATAACTAAGCTAGCTAGTCAGCGCAGATCGTTCTCGACTTCATATCCTGACGTGACCGCGCGTCCTGATGGGACTAACGGTGTGTACTTATGATGTTTGTTTCATGCTCCATGTGGTCAATTAACACAAAGGTTTCTATGGCTATCACAACAGGTGTGCGCTACAGGTGTGAAACCAGGTTGGCGATGGCGTGGGACACGATTAGGTCACCGTGCTCCTACATGCAGGTCAAATATTGCACCCACCACAGGGGAACTGAAGGAAAGCGTTCGTCTGTGTATGATCTAAGAATGTGACATGAAAGGAGGCTTGTGTTAACACTGTCACATCGGAAATACGCGTGACGGCAGATGGTGGATGACGAGTGACCCACAGGTGTCGGCTGGTATGTGCGTGTTTATATTGTACAAACATACACAAGCACGTTCACGCAGGAAATAGGGCGTCGTAAATAAACACGTGCACATTTGTAAGAAGTTATTAATTTTAATCTTGGGTTTCCAATGTAAACACACCGTCAACACATCAAATAGATATCCTCTCTACAACACTTAATTCTTTGTAATATCACACCATTAAAATACCACCCATTACTGTTACACGTGGCCAACACAACCATAAGATACCTCATGGTTGTTGTTTACATCATCTGACTGCAGAATGATATGGGCGATATTCCCCGACTACAGCACCTGACTGTAGTGTGATATGAGCGATATTGCCCGACTACAGCAAAGACATTACATAATACCCCCGAGGGGAAAGTGGGAGCGACGTGAGGTAATACCTCAGCTTCAGACCACGTTGCATCTTGAACCTCCCTGCGTTCACGGTAGTAGGATGCGAAGATAGTGTAAGAAAATAGGTCAGGTTAGTTTACAGAAGTTGGTTACACTGATTGCAAAGCCTACCTGATTCTACACAGCCATGAGAACAGTCACCACTATAGTCCCGTATAAAGTTTGGGCGATGATGTTAGGACTATCCTCTCCTCCATTGTATCGAAGGTGTAAATCACATCCTGCGTCTGTCCAAACACTTCACAAGCACCCCGCTTGACGTACAGGCAGCGATATCCCGACACAATGCTTGTTCCCTCTCCGTTAACGGACCAAAATAGCAACACTCACCACACAACATAGGTCACGTGACTTACTTCCCGCGTGACGTCGTGCTCTCAGCGCTCCAACGAGATGAATTTCACAATGTTGATTGTATGAAATCAATGTTTGGTTCAATTCCCAATCGACTCACATGACCTCGACACTTAACAACAGTGGATTATTTCATAAACAGGACGACTAATATTACACTCGGGATATCGGCGACATCTCTGGGATTCTCAAACTTTATTGAGTAGACTTTATTGTAAATCCATTTATAACCCATATTTCACCATGTACTTTCAAGTTTGCCATGGAAACAGGGTTAGGGTGAGTGTACGACGGGATTTAATTTTTTTAACCGAAGGTTGCAAAAACAATCTTGATCGACTATCGCCCACTGCTCGAAGTACACATACCACCCGGGTACGAAGGCCATGAAGTCAGGGACTAAACGTTAAGCAGGGATATATTTATTCGTGTGTGATCTGAATAATCAGTTCGGGCGTGGATATAGAGGGTATAGATAGCTTATGCTCGGAGTTATGTATTCATTGGTGGGTGAGTGAGTGAGTGTGTGAGTGAGTTTGTGTGTGAGTGAGAGTGGGTGAGTTAGTGAGAGTTCTTGAGTGAGTGTGTGAGAGTGTGTGGGTGTGTGAGAGTGTGTGAGTGTGAGTGAGTGAGTGTGTGAGAGTGTGTGAGTGTGAGTGAGTGTGATAGAGTGTGTGTGTGAGAGTGGGTGAGTGTGTGTGAGTGGGTCTGGGAGAGTGTGTGTGTGAGAGTGAGTGAGTGAGAGAGGGCGAGTTAGTGAGTGTGTGTGAGAGTGAATGAGTGACAGTAGGTGAGTTAGTGTGTGTGAGAGTTAGTGAGTGTGTGAGTGAGAGTTGGTGAGTTAGTGAAAGTGAGTGAGTGGGTGAGTGAGAGTGAATGAATGAATGAATGAATGAATGAATGAGTGGATGGGTGAGTGAGTGAGTGGGTGTGGGAGCGTGTGAAGGTGAGTAAGGTTTGGGTGGTTGAGTTATTCATGAGTGAGTGGACTGGTGAGTGTTTGAGTGAGTGGAATTGAGAGTGGGTGGGTGGTGACATCGGTGAGTGAGTGGGCGTGTGGGTGAGAGAGTGGGATGCAGTGTGGATGAGTGAGTGACCGTGTGAGTGGTTGCTGGATTGGTTGTAGTGTTGGTGCGTGAGAGAGTGAGTCAGTGGGTGGGTGGTGTGGGCGAGGGAGTGAGTAAGTAACTAGATCCACGTACACAGGGCGACAATGGGACCATAGTTCTGCTATGTCTGACCGTGCCTTCAACTTTTGCAGTCCACAGTTATGGAACGCTTTGCCTTTGAATCTGAGAAACTCTGCTTCTAAGGAAACATTTAAGTCTCTCCTCAAAACCCACTTCTTCACCAATCTCCTGATTGTTGGCATATGTACATAGATATTACTTTTTAACCTTGTCTCAGCGCCAGTGAGCAACTGTCGATGGATATTAGGCGCTTTACAAATCAATTATTATTATTATTATTATTATTATAGATGTGATCCTCGCGAGGAGAGGAGTTAAAGGTCGAGGGTTTGGTCTGGCATGTCCATGTGAGATACTCAGGGGCCTCTGGGGCATCACGCTGGTTCAGAATACCACGGGCCACAGGCGGGGTGCTGGCTATATGTCTGAACATACAGTGAACTACCGTAATATGGATAAGCATCTAGTTAGTTTATGGGTAAATTTTAAGGGGCTACGTTTCCTGTTATCACAAACTAAGCCGAGGCCTAGCGGGATAACATGAATGTCATGGCGACACAGAAATGTCCATGTTGTTGAGGAAGTCCTGCGTCAGTCTTGAAGTTTTGGGTCAAGCGTTGTCTTGTCGGAAGGGTATACAGCGTGACTGTTGACGCCCTGCGTCAGTCTTGCAGAATGGGGTCTAGCGTTGTCTTGATGGAAGAGTATATGGTGTGAATGTTGTTGAAGGAATTGCAGCAGAACCCTTGTGCGTGAAGTTACCTTGAATGATAAGCCGCCTTGTTTTCAAGTCCCACAGATTCAGACTGTGACACCTGCTCCTCCACACCCTCGCACTTTCTAGACACTGTACGGAGCTACACGTTCACCTTGACGTCACCTTGACCTTGTCGACCATCAGGTCTAAATAGGAAAAACCTGCTTTCATCAGAGACTAAAACTCGCCCCAAGTCCCTCACTTGGCAACGGCAGACCCTTCTCACCCATTCAATCTGCCATGTGTTGTTGCGTTGTTGTCACTGCACTTGGGACGACGTGCTCGGATACCATGTCTCAATCGCCTTGATACTATCGAGTGACACGATGTCATAACGCTGTCGATTCAGATGTCGTCGCGGGGAGGAAGCGGTTTCAGAAGATGGAGAACGCGCAAGTAACACCATTGAATGGGCGTGGTCACACGCAATCTTCCACTCCCAGGCCTGTCAGTTTTCCTCGCTGTCTGCCGTAAACGTTCCATCAATCTGATAAACATAAACGCTACCAATGCCTCTGAACTGCTGACAAACGAGGCATTTGTTCTGTAAGCTTTTAGTTACTGCGACCCCAACGGGTGTTTCAGTTAATGTTTACATCAATTTTGCGCAGGTTAATTTTTAATTAAAATCAAGTCAAATTCCTTGGCAAATCCAGATTGCATCAGCTGTAGGCATTGTTCAGGGCTCCATTTGGATTTTATTTATTTGTAAATATATTATATTTTCAAATGATATAAGTTTATTTCTGGGACTTTGTGCAAGTCTAGACCTACTTGTGCATTCGTCATTATGGCAAAATGCACGTTTTTTCGAAATTTACATTTTCACCTGTTTTATGTCATCGGATAGGTTTGGTTATATTTGGGCGACATAGTGAAGCAACTTTAAGTGTGCATATGCCAAATAGTCTCATCTTAATCTAATCTTGGTATACTTGCTGTCGGTCGTCAGTTTAGAGCAAAACAGCCGACATAGGGTCATTGACAGCCAGGGTTCTGACACATGGTGAGACCTAACAGACACATTGATTGACACGAACAATATCACTAATATTCAAAAGTTAGTTTGCAGTTGCTTTCTCACATAGTCGACCGATCCCGCTGTTCAGTAATGCAAGTTAACACCTATCAACGGGTTAATCGAAGGGAATGTGTCGCACCGATAGTTACCATAGAAACGAGACAAAATCCTTTCCACAATTACAAGAAATCCGGGGTAGATTCCGTCTCTCTCATGGCCATGCGTTGACGGTGGTACCAGGAGTTCGCGAAATGTGATCGTTTCCTGCACCACCGGTTACAACCCTCACAAACACATGCACAGGCTGGTCAAGAGTTCACTAGAACACTAATGCGTCAAATTAATTTTTTTTTGTCCTGTACATGCTTTGAAAGTTTTACTATGGCCAGGGATTCAGTAGCCACCCGGGCAGTACCATATGGTGGACAGAATACGTGGGAGTCGAGAGGCATTCCTGTGATAAACGTCATGTATCATTTGAGACTGATTGGCCCCTGAACCAGCAGGATTCGGACAATAAGCTCGACCACGTGAAGAAGGACTTCAGACGCTACCGATAAAGAGCGCCGCTCTGGCAACTGGTTGTAACTAGACCCTGCGTAACGGGATATTATTGGTGACTGATACAGCCGATCTGGCAAGACATTATCAGTTTACATCAGCCAAATGTGCGAACGTCGACCTCTTGCATCCAGTGTGGAAACAAAGTGTTGTAAGTTACTGTGTGTATGGCGTAACGACAACACGACATGTGCCCAGATGACATCTATATATATACAGCACGTAGGACACGGTGGTAAAGAAGATACGCTGTGAGTGAGTTCAAATTAAAGTCACGTCGGCAATATTTCAGCCATAATGTGACTTGAGCAAGATATACAGTATTTAAAAAAACTGTCGACGAAGGACTAGCAATATATCACAGAGATTTAAAACTAGCTGTAGAACATTAAAAATATCTGATTATTGGGGTACAATACAATATAAAAATGGAGCTATAGATCGACAGCAACAAGGTTAAAATCACCATACTAGAGACAAAGGGGACTCACGGTACCTCTGCTACCTGCATGGTTACCCAGCAGGATCTACACTTCCCCTAGTTAACGGGATTGTTGTAATTTTAGCCAGAGATTAAAAGGGAACAGATATTCTGCAGTTAAAATAGAGGTAGATATAATGATATGGTAGATATCGTCTTTTGTCATCATCATCATCATCATCATCATCATCATCATCATCTAAGGTTGTAATGTTTGCATGACGGTGTTTTCCTTGGTGTCCCGTGACATGTGACAGACAAACTGTTTATGTTGAAACGACTTGGTGAGAGGCGCTTTGTGTTCACATGTCCACAGTGATCGCGTCCTCGGCGACAGATGATCCTCGAGATGACGCCGGCATCGATTACGTATAGAATATCTTGTTTACAAGACCAGGTCGCGCGATAGTCACTATCAGCACACAGGTAGAGCCAACACACGTCAACGTACACCGCGGCTTAGGCCAACAACAGTGGAGAAGGAGGAAACCTCATACAGGTGATCAATGCTACTGGTCGCGTCCGAGTGTCCCTGTTACATTAGCCTCTACGTAGGTGTTGTTCTGAGGTTAAAATATTCTGACGATATATTGAAAAACACGGTCAAATGTTACCCCGATAAAAAAGATAGAAAATAGTTTCCACAATACGTCTTCTGTCAATATTATTCAATAATTGTTGTCTTGAATATTTGCTTTGAACAATTGAAGTCATGTGATACGGTTGCACTTGGATGTTCCCCTGCATACCAATCAGGTCCATGACACACTCTAATTCACCAATATATCAGTCCCACATCACACTCAAGATTCATCCATCTGTCCCACATCACACTCAAGATTCATCCATCTGTCCCACATCACACTCAAGATTCATCCATCTGTCCCACATCACACTCAAGATTCATCCATCAGTCCCACATCACACTCAAGATTCATCCATCTGTCCCACATCACACTCAAGATTCATCCATCAGTCCCACATCACACTCAAGATTCATCCATCAGTCCCACATCACACTCAAGATTCATCCATCAGTCCCACATCACACTCAAGATTCATCCATCAGTCCCACATCACACTCAAGATTCATCCATCAGTCCCACATCACACTCAAGATTCATCCATCAGTCCCACATCACACTCAAGATTCATCCATCAGTCCCACATCACACTCAAGATTCATCCATCAGTCCCACATCACACTCAAGATTCATCCATCAGTCCCACATCACACTCAAGATTCATCCATCAGTCCCACATCACACTCAAGATTCATCCATCAGTCCCACATCACACTCAAGATTCATCCATCAGTCCCACATCACACTCAAGATTCATCCATCAGTCCCACATCATACTCAAGATTCATCCATCAGTCCCACATCACACTCAAGATTCATCCATCAGTCCCACATCACACTCAAGATTCATCCATCAGTCCCACATCACACTCAAGATTCATCCATCAGTCCCACATCACATTAAAGATTCATCCATCAGTCCCACATCACATTAAAGATTCATCCATCAGTCCCACATCACACTCAAGATTCATCCATCAGTCCCACATCACACTCAAGATTCATCCATCAGTCCCACATCACACTCAAGATTCATCCATCAGTCCCACATCACACTCAAGATTCATCCATCAGTCCCACATCACACTCAAGATTCATCCATCAGTCCCACATCACACTCAAGATTCATCCATCAGTCCCACATCACACTCAAGATTCATCCATCAGTCCCACATCACACTCAAGATTCATCCATCAGTCCCACATCACACTCAAGATTCATCCATCAGTCCCACATCACACTCAAGATTCATCCATCAGTCCCACATCACACTCAAGATTCATCCATCAGTCCCACATCACACTTAAGATTCATCCATCAGTCCCACATCACACTCAAGATTCATCCATCAGTCCCACATCACACTTAAGATTCATCCATCAGTCCCACATCACACTCAAGATTCATCCATCAGTCCCACATCACACTCAAGATTCATCCATCAGTCCCACATCACACTCAAGATTCATCCATCAGTCCCACATCACACTTAAGATTCATCCATCAGTCCCACATCACACTCAAGATTCATCCATCAGTCCCACATCACACTCAAGATTCATCCATCAGTCCCACATCACACTCAAGATTCATCCATCAGTCCCACATCACACTCAAGATTCATCCATCAGTCCCACATCACACTCAAGATTCATCCATCAGTCCCACATCACACTTAAGATTCATCCATCAGTCCCACATCACACTCAAGATTCATCCATCAGTCCCACATCACACTTAAGATTCATCCATCAGTCCCACATCACACTCAAGATTCATCCATCAGTCCCACATCACACTCAAGATTCATCCATCAGTCCCACATCACACTCAAGATTCATCCATCAGTCCCACATCACACTCAAGATTCATCCATCAGTCCCACATCACACTCAAGATTCATCCATCAGTCCCACATCACACTCAAGATTCATCCATCAGTCCCACATCACACTCAAGATTCATCCATCAGTCCCACATCACACTCAAGATTCATCCATCAGTCCCACATCACACTCAAGATTCATCCATCAGTCCCACATCACACTCAAGATTCATCCATCAGTCCCACATCACACTCAAGATTCATCCATCAGTCCCACATCACACTCAAGATTCATCCATCAGTCCCACATCACACTTAAGATTCATCCATCAGTCCCACATCACACTCAAGATTCATCCATCAGTCCCACATCACACTTAAGATTCATCCATCAGTCCCACATCACACTCAAGATTCATCCATCAGTCCCACATCACACTCAAGATTCATCCATCAGTCCCACATCACACTCAAGATTCATCCATCAGTCCCACATCACACTCAAGATTCATCCATCAGTCCCACATCACACTCAAGATTCATCCATCAGTCCCACATCACACTCAAGATTCATCCATCAGTCCCACATCACACTCAAGATTCATCCATCAGTCCCACATCACACTCAAGATTCATCCATCAGTCCCACATCACACTCAAGATTCATCCATCAGTCCCACATCACACTCAAGATTCATCCATCAGTCCCACATCACACTCAAGATTCATCCATCAGTCCCACATCACACTCAAGATTCATCCATCAGTCCCACATCACACTCAAGATTCATCCATCAGTCCCACATCACACTTAAGATTCATCCATCAGTCCCACATCACACTCAAGATTCATCCATCAGTCCCACATCACACTCAAGATTCATCCATCAGTCCCACATCACACTCAAGATTCATCCATCAGTCCCACATCACACTCAAGATTCATCCATCAGTCCCACATCACATTAAAGATTTATCCATCAGTTCCACATCACACTAAAATTCAACCATCAGTTTCATGTCACACTAAAGATTCTGGGTACAATGTGTGAAGCCTATTTCTGGTGTCCCCCGCCGTGATATTGTTGGAATATAGCTAAAAGCAGCTTTAAACCATACCCACTCACTAAAGATTCAGCCATCAGTTCCTCATCACACTGAAGATTCAGCCATCAGTTTCACATCACACTAAATCTTATCCATCAGTTTCACATCACACTAAATCTTATCCATCAGTTTCACATCACACTAAATCTTATCCATCAGTTTCACATCACACTAAATCTTATCCATCAGTTTCATATCACACTAAAAATTCATCCATCAGTTTCACATCACACTAAAGATTCATCCATCAGTTTCACAACATACTAAATATTCATCCATCAGTCCCACATCACACTAAAATTCAACCATCAGTTTCATGTCACACTAAAGATTCTGGGTACAATGTGTGAAGCCCATTTCTGGTGTCCCCCGCCGTGATATTGTTGGAATATTGCTAAAAGCAGCTTTAAACCATACCCACTCACTAAAGATTCAGCCATCAGTTCCTCATCCCACTGAAGATTTAGCCATCAGTTTCACATCACACTAAATCTTATCCATCAGTTTCACATCACACTAAATCTTATCCATCAGTTTCTTATCACATTAAAAATTCATCCATCAGTTTCACATCACACTAAAGATTCATCCATCAGTTTCACAACATACTAAAGATTCATCCATCAGTGCATTCCGTTGACTCCCTGTCAGGGCATTCCGTTTACTCCCCATACATGGTTACAAAGCAAACTCTCTCTTCTATCAGGGCATCCTGTTGACTCCCCGTCAGGGTATTCCGTTGACTCCCTGTCAGGGCAACCCGTTCACTTCCTGTCAGGGCATCCCGTTGACTCCCTATACATAGTTACAACGCAAACATCTCCTCTACCAGGGCATCCCGTTGACTCCCCATACATAGTTACAACGCAAACACTCTCCTCTACCAGGGCATCCCGTTGACTCCCATACATAGTTACAACGCAAACATCTCTTCTACCAGGGCATCCCGTTGACTCCCCATACATAGTTACAACGCAAACATCTCCTCTACCAGGGCATCCCGTTGACTCCCCATACATAGTTACAACGCAAACACTCTCCTCTACCAGGGCATCCCGTTGACTCCCATACATAGTTACAACGCAAACATCTCCTCTACCAGGGCATCCCGTTGACTCCCCATACATAGTTACAACGCAAACATCTCCTCTACCAGGGCATCCCGTTGACTCCCCATACATAGTTACAACGCAAACACTCTCCTCTACCAGGGCATCCCGTTGACTCCCATACATAGTTACAACGCAAACACTCTCCTCTACCAGGGCATCCCGTTAACTCCCCATACATAGCTACAACGCAAACACTCTCCTCTACCAGGGCATCCCGTTGTCTCCCCGTCAGGGTATTCTGTTGACTCCCCAAACACAGTTAGATACCTACCGCTCCGCTGACACGGGCCAAGTTAAGAGTACACAGTTCACGATGAGTGTGGGTCTTCGGTATTACCTACCTTGTACTTGATTCCCGTCTTCCGCTCCGCCCATTTCCCGGCGTGCTTGACCAATGTCCAGTCACATCGCGACCCCTCTAAGATAAAACACACAAGTATTAGATATACTGGCACAGTCAAGATATTGAGAAGGCAGTCGCCCTGTGTAGGAGGAACAAAGTGAACTGCGAATGTTTGTCAATGCCGGAACTCCGGTGTGATGGTCAGTTTTCCTATGCATAACTATTGTTCGCGCCATGTTTAAACTGAATAATGTTGCTCTGTCAGCAATACCCAACCTCTGTGACAGATACATGTCCATAACATCTGAATCAACAATCTCTGTGACAGGTGCATGTCTGTAACAATCGAATCAGTACTCTCTGTGACAGGTGCATGTCTGTTTCAACCAAATCAGCCCTCTCTGTGACAGATGCATGGCTGTAACAACCGAATCTGTTCTCTCTGTGACAGATGCATGTCTGTAACAACCGAATCAGCCCTCTCTGTGACAGATGCATGACTGTAACAACCGAATCAGTACTCTCTGTGACAGATGCATGTCTGTTTCAACCAAATCAGCCCTCTCTGTGACAGATGCATGTCTGTAACAACCGAATCTGTACTCTCTGTGACAGATGCATGTCTGTAACAACCGAATCAGCCCTCTCTGTGACAGATGCATGACTGTAACAACCGAATCAGCCCTCTCTGTGACAGATGCATGGCTGTAACAACCGAATCAACCCTCTCTGTGACAGATGCATGGCTGTAACAACCGAATCAACCCTCTCTGTGACAGATGCATGGCTGTAACAACCGAATCAACCCTCTCTGTGACAGATGCATGTCTGTAACAACCGAATCAACCCTCTCTGTGACAGATGCATGTCTGTAACAACCGAATCAACCCTCTCTGTGACAGATGCATGACTGTAACAACCGAATCAGCCCTCTCTGTGACAGATGCATGGCTGTAACAACCGAATCAGCCCTCTCTGTGACAGATGCATGACTGTAACAACCGAATCAGCCCTCTCTGTGACAGATGCATGACTGTAACAACCGAATCAGCCCTCTCTGTGACAGATGCATGGCTGTAACAACCGAATCAGCCCTCTCTGTGACAGATGCATGACTGTAACAACCGAATCAACCCTCTCTGTGACAGATGCATGACTGTAACAACCGAATCAGCCCTTGTACAATGATCGCCTCCCTTTCAACCCCTCTCCCACCCCTAACTCCCTTCCCCTTCTGCTATACTGCATTGTACAGGGATCGACCCCCCACCACTGCTATACTGCATTCTAATGGGATCGCCACTCCAACCACACTCACACCCCTCCCCGACTTCTATACTGTATTGTACAAGAGTCGCCACCCCTTTACCCACTCTCCCACCCCTGTCTTCCCTCGCTTACTGCTGCAATGCCAGCAACGGTTGTACATTACGAGACACAAAGTCATGAATATACCAGAAGCCGTGTCATGCATGACATATAACTATAACTATATCAACTATGCGTGCACGGAATATTCACAGTGACAAAACCAACGTCGAGGCAGCTAGCTATACAGCTATATAGGTACTTTTTAATGTTTTCGTGGCAAAAACAAATCAGTAAAAGCTAATCAATACTCCTTTATTGATAACGTTGTTGCCGTGGCGAAAACGGCGTCTCTGGTCGTCATGTCAACGCCATGCGCATCCGAACAATAGTCGCGCTCTACAAACTCCCTCCTTTGTACAGCGAACAAACATCGTGACACGGGATCTATTGTCAGTATCCCAAGGGTCCCACAGTCTAGGTTAGCTGCACGACGCACTGTGTGCTGCATGGTTACGTTTTGTTGTGTGTAGGATGAACCAGGTCATGAAGTCACTGGACAACGTCGGCAGTGAGGAATGTCAATAATCTTATTAAACTGTTTGATTGGCATTTTTAGATGTTGGTACGTGACAGTAAAGACCATATATTTTATGGATGACAACTTCTTTATTCTATTATGACATTTCGGTATAGATCCTCATTCTCTTGCTTGACAATGGTAAGAGAATCTATACCGAAACGTCGATTCATAATACAACAAAACAGTTGTCAGTTTACAAAATAACTTGTCTTTTATCTTATTGGCGAACACTCATTTCAAAATGGCGAATGCCATTTTAGTGACCCATGTTGTGCAGGTATATACATGCTAATGAATTGACTTATCCGATGTAATGGTTTTTTAACTTCTAATCTCCTCCACTAAAAGGTAGACGACATATCAAGAATAAGAGGCTGGGGTCTTTTCTACATCCGATTTCTAACACAATGACTGGTAGAGTCGTGTATATACATTCATTGCATCTACCGGTTTCCATATATAAAGAATGTGAGCCTCACACAGCCCACGTGACATAGCTTACAAAACCTCTGGTCTCTGGGAGTTAGTGCATCTACCGGTTTCCATATATAAAGAATGTGAGCCTCAGCGGAATTGAACCAATTCAAGTCTAAATTATTAAAATTTACAACTGATAAATAATATTCAATACAGAAGTTTGCTTTAAAGAGGCATAATTTCCTGAATTTCCAAAATATACCCCAAACAAAACTTTTATCAAAGCGACTTGCTTTTAGAAGCCCAAATACACACTGGCGGCTTCCTGATACAGCATGTTTACAGTCTTGCACACGTATGAAATGCATCCCTTAAATACAATATATACAATAGATATCTTGCAGGAGGAGGAGGTTGGCTAACCGACCCAGGTTCGATTTCCGACATGGATACAATGTGTGAAGCCCTTTTCTGGTGTTCCCCGCCGTGATGTTGCTGGAATATTGCTAAAAGCGGCGTAAAACCACACTCACCCACTCATTGACTTACTACGTACGATGGTGGCACTCGGACCTGCTGGCATGCCCTCATATAAAATGAAATAGTCATCAAAACTTATTAAAATAAAAGTGAGTCATTACGCAGTAGTTTGTTCAAGAACTGTCCCACCATCTTCTTTCATATCAGCGACGACGCCATCTTTATTGCCATTTTCCAATAACTCGTACATGCATGAGAACAACAGGGTACTGTCGACACTTCGTACCCGAGACAGATCATCACTGATATGACTACACGCGTGTCGTCTTGCAGTTAACCAAGGGGCAGACTTATTGATATTCCTTTAGTTTTGGTGTGAAGTCGTTTACTGGACATTCTAGGTGTTCCGTAGCATAAAGCGCTGTTGGCCCGTCCTGTCAAAGAAGACGTTGTGGTTTGATGCGTTGACTGAATACATACAGCACGTCGCTATGTAAGTGAAGTAATCTCGAGCGCTAAACTCCATTTAACCTCACCCGCCTACGATTCTGTACTTGAAGTCGAGCACATGTACAGGGCTACTCAAAACAGGGCACACGAACAGGGCTACTTGAAGTAGAGCACATGTACAGTGCTACTTGAAGTCGATCACATTTACAGGGCTACTCGAAATGGAGCACACGAACAGGGCTACTTGAAGTAGAGCACATGTACAGTGCTACTTGAAGTCGAGCACATGTACAGGACTACTTGAAGTGGAGCACAAGAACAGGGCTACTTGAAGTACAGCACATGTACAGTGCTACTTGAAGTCGAGCACATGTACAGGGCTACTCGAAATGGAGCACACGAACAGGGCTACTTGAAGTAGAGCACATGTACAGTGCTACTTGAAGACGAGCACATGTACAGGACTACTTGAAGTGGAGCAAACGAATGGGGCTACTTGAAGTAGAGCACACGTAGAGTGCTACTTGAAGTGAAGCACATGTACAGGACTACTTGAAGTGGAGCAAACGAATGGGGCTACTTGAAGTGGAGCACATGTACAAGGCCTCTTGAAGTGGAGCACATGTACAGGGCTACTAGAAGTGGAGCACATGTACAGGGCTACTTGCTGTGGAGCACCCGAATGGGGCTACTTGAAGTGGAGCACACGAACAGGACTACTTGAAGTGGAGCACATGGACAGAGCTACTTGAAGTAGTGCACATGTACAGGGCTACTTGAAGTGGAGCACATGTACACGGCTACATGTAGTGGAGCACACGAATGAGGCTACTTGAAGTGGAGCACATGGACAGGGCTATTTGAAGTCGAGCACATGGACAGGTCTACTTGACGTCGAGCACACGAACAGAGCTACTTAAAGTTTAGCAGACGAAGAGGGCTACTTGAAGTGGAGCAAACGAACAGGGCTATTTGAAGTCGATCACACGAACAGGGCTACTTGAAGTAGTGCACATGTACAGGGCTACTCGAAGTGGAGCACACGAACAGGGCTACTTGAAATGGAGCACACGAACAGGGCTACTTGAAGTGGATCACACGAACAGGGCTACTTGAAGTGGGGTATATGTACATGGCAACTTAAAGCAGAGCACACGAACATGGCTACTTGAAGTATAGCACACGAAGAGGGCTACTTGAAGTAAAGCACACGAACAGGACTACTTGAAGTTGAGCATATGTACAGGGCTACTTAAAACGGAGTACACGAACAGGGCTACTTGAAGTGGAGCACAAGTACAGGGCTACTTGAAGTTGAGGATATGTACAGGGCTACTAAAAAAGGAATACACGAACAGGGTTACTTGAAGTGGAGCACATGTACAGGGCTACTTGAAGTGGAGGATATGTACAGGGCTACTTAAAAAGGAGTACACGAACAGGGTTACTTGAAGTTGAGCACACGAGTGAGTGAATGAGTGAGTATGGTTTAAAGCCGCATTTAGCAATATCCCAGCAATATCACGGCGGGGGACACCAGAAATGGGCTTCACACATTGTACCCATGTCGGGAATCGAACCCGGGTCTTCGGCGTGACACCCCTTGTGGGGCACACGAACAGGGTTACTTGAAGTGGAGCACACGAATGGGGCTACTTGAAGTTGAGCACACGAAAAGGGCTATTCGAAGTGGAGCACGCGAACAAGGCTACTTGAAGCATAGCACACGAACAGGACTACTTGAAGTGGAGCACACGAACAGGGCTACTTGAAGTGGAGCACACGAACATGGCTACTTGAAGTGGAAACATGGGTAGGGCTACTTGAAGTGAAGCACACGGACAGTGTTACTTGAAGTAGAGCACATGTACATAACAATTGAAGTGGAGCACACGAACAAGGCTTCTTGAAGCATAGCACACGAGCCGGGCTACTTGAAGTGAAGCACACGAACAGTGTTATTTGAAGTGGAGCAAACGAACAGGGCTACTTGACGTCGAGCACACGAACAGTGCTACTTAAAGTATAGCACACGAAGAGTGCTACTTGAAGTGGAGCAAACGAAGAGGGCTACTTGAAGTGGAGCACACGAACAGGGCTACTTGAAGTGGAGCACACGAACAGGGCTACTTGAATTTGGGCATATGCACAGGACTACTGAAAACGGAGTACACGAACAGGGCTACTTGAAGTGGATCACACGAACAGGGCTACTTGAAGTTGAGTATATGTACAGGACTACTTAAAACGGAGTACACGAACAGGGCTACTTGAAGTGGATCACATCTACATGGCTACTTGAAGTCGATCACGCGAACATGTCTACTTGAAGTGAAGGACATGGACAGGCTTTCTTGAAGTGGAGCACACGAACCGGGCTACTTGAAGCATAGCACACGAGCCGGGCTACTTGAAATGGAGCACTCGGACATGGCTGCTTGAAGTGGAGGACATGGACAGGGCTTCTTGACGTGGAACACTCGAACAGGGGTACTTGAAGTAGTGGGTGAGTTAAAACATAACGACAGCCACATAACGACAAGAACAAGTTGATATTACGCAAGTGAGTCATGAATACAAAGTTATATTAAAAAGCAAATTTGTCAAACATATTTTGGTTTAACAATAGTATTTATACAGTTCAAAACACGGACGAGAAGTAGAGCACACGAAAATGGTCTGTCGCGCAGGACTGACTCCATCTCTCCACGTTTGGATCTGTAACAGTTTAGATTTCTCCCGTGTCCTGCTTGAATGCGGCCTGCTCTGTCATCTACGCGTATATATAGCCTACTGCTATCTACATACTCTTGCAATCAGGGTTAGGCTGACGGGTATACCTGTATTACATAAATAGCCAACTGCTATCTACATACTCTAATCAGGGTTCGGTTAAGGGCTAAAGGTTATACCTGAGTTAAATATTTCGGTAGTATAAACACCACAGATGCGGACCTACCCACTTATCTGTGTTATATGTATGTTGACACATGTTGCTGCTATCGTAGGTAACAGGTTACTATATAGATACATGTACACACATACACAGGTACTGTTCCACGTCGGGTGGAGGAAGTACTGTACACAGTCGGGTGGAGGAAGTACTGTACACAGTCGGGTGGAGGAAGTACTGTACACAGACGGGTGGAGGAGTTACTGTACACAGACGGGTGGAGGAAGTACTGTACACAGTCGGGTGGAGGAAATACTGTACACAGTCGGGTGGAGCAAGTACTGTACATGGTCGGGTGGAGGAAGTACTGTACACAGTCGGGTGAAGGAAGTACTGTACACAGTCGGGTGAAGGATGTACTGTACACAGTCGGGTGGAGGAAGTATTGTACACAGACGGGTTGATGAAGTACTGTATCCAGTCGGGTTGATGAAGTACTGTACACAGTCGGGTGGAGGAAGTACTGAACACAGTCGGGTGGAGGAAGTACTGTACACAGTGGGGTGGAGGAATTACTGTACACAGTCGGGTGAAGGAGGTACTGTACACAGTCGGGTGAAGGAGGTACTGTACCCGGTCGGGTGGAGAAAGTACTGTACACAGTCGGGTGGAGGAATTACTGTGCACAGTCGGGTGGAGAAGGTACTGTACCCAGTCGGGTGGAGAAAGTACTGTACCCGGTCGGGTGGAGGAAGTACTGTACACAGTCGGGTGGAGGAATTACTGTACACAGTCGGGTGGAGAAGGTACTGTACCCAGTCGGTTGGAGAAAGTACTGCACCCGGTCGGGTGGAGGAAGTACTGTACACAGTCGGGTGGAGAAAGTACGGTACACAGTCGGGTGGAGGAAATACTGTACACAGTGGGGTGGAGGAAGTACTGTACACAGTCGGGTGGAGGAAGTACTGTACATGGTCGGGTGGAGGAAGTACTGTACACAGTTGGGTGAAGGAAGTACTGTACACAGTCGGGTGAAGGAAGTACTGTACACAGTCGGGTGGAGGAAGTACTGTACACAGTCGGGTGAAGGAGGTAATGTACACAGTCGGGTGGAGAAGGTACTGTACCCAGTCGGGTGGAGGAAGTACTGTACAGTCGGGTGGAGGAAGTACTGTACACAGTCGGGTGGAGGAAGTACTGTACAGTCGGGTGGAGCAAGTACTGTACATAGTCGGGTAGAGGAAGTACTGTACACAGTCGGGTTGATGAAATACTGTACACAGTCCGATGGAGGAAGTACTGTACACAGTCGGGCGGAGGAAGTACTGTACAGTCTGGTGGAGAAAGTACTGTACATAGTCGGGTGGAGGAAGTACTGTACACAGTCGGGTGGAGGAAGTAGTGTACATAGTCGGGTGGAGGAAGTACTGTACACAGTCGGGTGGAGGAAGTACTGTACCCAGTCGGGTGGAGGAAGTACTGTACCCAGTCGGGTTGAGGAAGTACTGTACACAGTCTGGTGGAGGAAATACTGTACACAGTCGGGTGGAGCAAGTACTGTACATGGTCGGGTGGAGGAAGTACTGTACACAGTCGGGTGAAGGAAGTACTGTACACAGTCGGGTGAAGGATGTACTGTACACAGTCGGGTGGAGGAAGTATTGTACACAGACGGGTTGATGAAGTACTGTATCCAGTCGGGTTGATGAAGTACTGTACACAGTCGGGTGGAGGAAGTACTGAACACAGTCGGGTGGAGGAAGTACTGTACACAGTGGGGTGGAGGAATTACTGTACACAGTCGGGTGAAGGAGGTACTGTACACAGTCGGGTGAAGGAGGTACTGTACACAGTCGGGTGGAGGAATTACTGTACACAGTCGGGTGGAGGAATTACTGTACACAGTCGGGTGGAGAAGGTACTGTACCCAGTCGGTTGGAGAAAGTACTGCACCCGGTCGGGTGGAGGAAGTACTGTACACAGTCGGGTGGAGAAAGTACGGTACACAGTCGGGTGGAGGAAATACTGTACACAGTGGGGTGGAGGAAGTACTGTACACAGTCGGGTGGAGGAAGTACTGTACATGGTCGGGTGGAGGAAGTACTGTACACAGTAGGGTGAAGGAAGTACTGTACAAAGTCGGGTGAAGGAAGTACTGTACACAGTCGGGTGGAGGAAGTACTGTACACAGTCGGGTGAAGGAGGTAATGTACACAGTCGGGTGGAGAAGGTACTGTACCCAGTCGGGTGGAGGAAGTACTGTACAGTCGGGTGGAGGAAGTACTGTACACAGTCGGGTGGAGGAAGTACTGTACAGTCGGGTGGAGCAAGTACTGTACATAGTCGGGTAGAGGAAGTACTGTACACAGTCGGGTGGAGGAAGTACTGTACCCAGTCGGGTTGAGGAAGTACTGTACACAGTCTGGTGGAGGAAATACTGTACACAGTCGGGTGGAGGAAGTACTGTTCCCTGTCGGGTGGAGGAAGTAGTGTACACAGTCGGGTTGATGAGGTACTGTACACAGTCGGGTGGAGCAAGTACTGTACCCTGTCGGGTTGAGGAAGTACTGTACACAGTCGGGCGGAAGAAGTACTGTACACAGTCGGGCGCAAGAAGTACTGTACACAGTCGGGCGGGGGAAGTACTGTACACAGTCGCGCGGAAGAAGTACTGTACCCTGTCGGGTGGAGGAAGTACTGTACCCTGTCGGGCGGAAGAAGTACTGTACACAGTCGGGCGGAAGAAGTACTGTACACAGTCGGGCGGAAGAAGTACTGTACACAGTCGGGCGGAAGAAGAACTGTACACAGTCGGGTTGATGAAGTACTGTACCCTGTCGGGTGGAGGAAGTACTGTACACAGTCGGGCGGAAGAAGTACTGTACACAGTCGGGCGGAAGAAGTACTGTACACAGTCGGGTTGATGAAGTACAGTACCCTGTCGGGTGGAGGAAGTGCTGTACACAGTCAGGTGAAGGAGGTTCTGTTCCCAGTCAGGTGGAGGAAGTACAGTTTCCTGTAGGTTGGAGGAGGTACTATACACATGTATGTTGGAAGCTCCAGGCAAGGGTCAGGGTGTATGAGATGTAGCAACAGTCTTGCTTTACTCCCGGCGACGGAGATACAGACTCGCGGTGTTACATTAAGGTCACACTATCCTGAATATCAATAAACTATTCGACCGAACCGAGGTCTCCATGTAATCTGAATTCCAGATCATTATTGATGGGTTGTATTGATGGGTTGTATTGATCTACTGATGTGACATTATTTACATCTCGATCAACACGCTAAAAGCCTTATACAAACACTTGCTTGTATAACAGGTATCCGTTTCAGTTTGTTACTATTTGCAAATTAAATGAGTTGTCATTTGGAAAATAAAACTTCTTCTTCAAGTGTTTTACCAGCGGACCGTCCTGACGTGGTGTGTGCTGCATGTCACCGGGCCGGCTTAGTGTTATCTGTGGCAAGTTGTACTATGGTTGTGAGTGACGGAAGCCCCGATCACTGCGATACACGCACTGTCAATAATAGCTCAATAAATGACACTAGTGGTCTTAATATAAAGCTCATTTGAGACGCGATGAAGGTGTGTTTAGCTGTATGACTGAGTATTCGGAGTAGTCTCCCCTTGTTGTCATAGCGATCGCTTAAACACAATGGCGTACGTACTGGGTTTGACATGTGTTGTCTACCCCCCACACCGTGCATGTAAATTGCTTCATCGCCGCGAGTGATGCAGCGTGATGTGGGAGGATGGAGACAGGACTCG
>NW_025964142.1:0-29777 GCF_023055435.1 Haliotis rufescens | reverse complement strand
TGTAAGACATGTACAGACTAGACATAACGAAGTGGGATAGTTTCTTTATGTTTGTTGTGAAGTGAGCATACTTAAGTACTTACGTAATAAGTTATTTGCTGTTTGGGATGCATGGGTAGTCCAGTGGGCCAGTCTAGTTCCCAGAATCCCAGATTCGCCCTGATTACGTTTCCAGGTTTGCCAGCACCATCCCCATGCTCATGGGTCTCACCAAAGTGGTAGACATCTAAGACCTGCATCACTTCGGGCTTTCCTCCCACATTAAGCTCATACGCCGTCATATAATTGAATATTTTTCAAACCGGCGTTATACCAAAGTCACTCACTAGCGCAAAAACTATAAATTATTCAAGTTGATCACCAGAGCAGTGTTAGGATTACGGGAGACCGTGACAGTAACACACAGACCACTAGTAGTTCAATTCTTTAAACTAGACCTTGTTTTGTAGCTTAAATATTTGTGAGATGTCCATTTAACATAACTGTGTCGAGCGCGTGGCACAAACATGCACTGCGCGTGGAAAACGTGAATTACGTAGAACGAGCAAAACATTCAGAAGAAAATTCATGGATCGAAACAGAATCCGCGGAGAAAAAAAATATAATAGAAAATAGTGCACTTATCAAACCTATATTTTTCTACATTATAGGTATTGTTACATATATATCCTTTTTTTTCACTCGTGTTGTTATGAACAGAAACAGCTGCTGAGGAGGAAAAGATAAATGTCAGAAAGAATCAGTGAGGTTGTATCCCTTCATCTGGCCCCTGGTGAAAGGAAAAGAAGTCGTCCTGAAACGCCGCTACAAACAATGAGTGAGTGAGTATGGTTTTACGCCGCTTTTCGCAATATTCAAGCAATATCACGGCGAGGGACACCAGAAATGGGCTTCACACATTGTACCCATGTCGGGAATCGAACCCGGGTCTTCGGCGTGACGAGCGAACGCTTTAACCACCAGGCTACCCGACCGCCCCTACAAACAATTAAGAAGTTGTTATCCATGTCTTCATGTTCGTACAACTTCTTAAATGCCTATGAAAAACTTATATGTGAATAATCAACGTTTTGATTTTCGGGTATTTTTTCTGTTATATACTAGTATACAAATAACATATGACTCGCAATGGAGTAAATAATAATAATGTGCCCTTCTCTTACAGACAGGTGTCCAAAGAATAAAAGGTTGTTATTTTTATTTTTTAAATGTATTAAGCAGCTGTTTATGTTTGTAAATATTATAGAGCTTCCATTAAAAATGCTGATCTCAACCCAAAATATACACCCACCACACCCGTACCACACAGCCACCACACTCCTAACATGACATGGTTGTTCCCTAACGTTATACAGTGTCGCAAGACGAGTTGGATGGGGGTCTATTGTAGGACATCGAATTTTAACACACGTCCACTCAGGATATATGTGTTGACCCCAAGAAATATTGACTGTACAATACCCATACTGAAATAAAAACCAACTCAAACACGACCTTAACACGCTTTGATTTCGTCAAGAACTGTATCAATTTCTGACAGTAATAACCGAAATGGATTTTTCCTTGTGATGATTCACTGGGCGTTTCGATCACGACGTTCAAAGCAACACCCACATTTCTCAACACTCTCTTCTATAAGTTGCAATACAGACTATTATGTTATTAGCACGTCCGTGCAGTTTGCACCTTGGTCAGATGACAAATTATCAAGTTGCTACAACTTCCGAAGTGCGGGGCTATTGTGTGGGCAGCGATGTGATGCGGACTGTAGGGACCCCGGCACGAACGCAGTGTTAGCGTCGAGGTGCGAACGCCTGTGACACAGGTGAGAATAGCTCAGGTAGGACATTCACAGGTGTGTGATACTGGGAGAGACTGTGCGGTAAGGTAGTGTCCGGTGCCGTTGTGAGTGAGTGAGTGAGTTAGCGTACGTACGTATCGTGGCGAATCTAGCATTCAAACCCAGGACCATATGATCCTATCGGCACGACATGGGGCCGAACATCTTGGGATTCGAATACAGGTCTTGGGCGTGACGAGCAAACGATTCAACCACAAAGCTACCCAGGACTTGACGAAAGTTGAAAGGCCGACTGACGGGAACAAAATGTTTGAGTAAATAATATTTTTTATGATTGTATGAACTTTAGCAGTTCAGAGTTTGGAAACATTTAGTCCCTGAAATAAAGTTATGAATAAAGCGAATAAATGAGTATTAAGTATTGAGCATATGCTGCCAGACCCGAGACGGGAATGATTATAGGCTTCTAGACCTGAGAAGGGGATGAGTACAGGCTTCTAGATCTGAGAAGGGGATGAGTATAGGCTGCTAGAGCTGAGAAGGGGATGAATATAGGTTGCTAGAGCTGAGAAGGGGATGAGTATAGGCTGCTAGAGCTGAGAAGGGGGTGAGTATAGGCTGCCAGACCTGAGGCGGAAATGAGTATAGGCTTCTAGATCTGAGAAGGGGATGAGTATAGGCTGCTAGAGCTAAGAAGGGGATGAGTATAGGCTGACAGAGCTGAAAAGGGGGTGAGTATATATAGGCTGCTAGAGCTGAGAAGGGGGTGAGTATAGGCTGCTGGAGTTGAGAAAGAAATGAGTATGTGATGTTAGATCTGAGAAGGGGGTGAGTATTGGCCGCTAGAGCTGGGAAAGGGGTGAGTATGTGATGTTAGAGCTGTGAAGGGGATGAGTATTGGCTGCTAGAGCTGGGAAAGGGGTGAGTATGTGATGTTAGAGCTGTGAAGGGGATGAGTATTGGCTGCTAGAGCTGGGAAAGGGGTGAGTATTGGCTGCTAGAGCTGAGAAAGAAATGAGTATAGGCTGCTAGAGCTGAGAAAGAGATGAGTATAGGCTGCTAGAGCTGAGAAAGAGATGAGTATAGGCTGCTAGAGCTGAGAAAGAGATGAGTTTAGGCTGCTAGAGCTGAGAAAGAGATGAGTTTAGGCTGCTAGAGCTCAGAAAGAGATGAGTATAGGCTGCTAGAGCTGAGAAAGAGATGAGTATAGGCTGCTAGAGCTGAGAAAGAGATGAGTTTAGGCTGCTAGAGCTGAGAAAGAGATGAGTTTAGGCTGCTAGAGCTCAGAAAGAAATGAGTATAGGCTGCTAGAGCTGAGAAAGAGATGAGTTTAGGCTGCTAGAGCTCAGAAAGAGATGAGTATAGGCTGCTAGAGCTGAGAAAGAAATGAGTATAGGCTGCTAGAGCTGAGAAGGGAGTGAGTATGTGATGATAGATCTGAGAAGGGGGTGAGTATGTGATGTAAGATCTGAGAAAGGGGTGAGTATGTGATGTTAGATCTGAGAAGGGTGAGTATAGGCTTCTAGATCTGAGAAGGGGATGAGTATAGGCTGCTAGAGCTAAGAAGGGGATGAGTATAGGCTGATAGAGCTGAAAAGGGGGTGAGTATATATAGGCTGCTAGAGCTGAGAAGGGGGTGAGTATAGGCTGCTGGAGTTGAGAAAGAAATGAGTATGTGATGTTAGATCTGAGAAGGGGGTGAGTATTGGCCGCTAGAGCTGGGAAAGGGGTGAGTATGTGATGTTAGAGCTGTGAAGGGGATGAGTATTGGCTGCTAGAGCTGGGAAAGGGGTGAGTATGTGATGTTAGAGCTGTGAAGGGGATGAGTATTGGCTGCTAGAGCTGGGAAAGGGGTGAGTATTGGCTGCTAGAGCTGAGAAAGAAATGAGTATAGGCTGCTAGAGCTGAGAAAGAGATGAGTATAGGCTGCTAGAGCTGAGAAAGAGATGACTATAGGCTGCTAGAGCTGAGAAAGAGATGAGTTTAGGCTGCTAGAGCTGAGAAAGAGATGAGTTTAGGCTGCTAGAGCTCAGAAAGAGATGAGTATAGGCTGCTAGAGCTGAGAAAGAGATGAGTATAGGCTGCTAGAGCTGAGAAAGAGATGAGTTTAGGCTGCTAGAGCTGAGAAAGAGATGAGTTTAGGCTGCTAGAGCTCAGAAAGAAATGAGTATAGGCTGCTAGAGCTGAGAAAGAGATGAGTTTAGGCTGCTAGAGCTCAGAAAGAGATGAGTATAGGCTGCTAGAGCTGAGAAAGAAATGAGTATAGGCTGCTAGAGCTGAGAAGGGAGTGAGTATGTGATGATAGATCTGAGAAGGGGGTGAGTATGTGATGTAAGATCTGAGAAAGGGGTGAGTATGTGATGTTAGATCTGAGAAGGGTGAGTATTGGCCGCTAGAGCTGGGAAAGGGGTGAGTATGGACTGCTCGAGCTGAGAAGGGGAGGAGTATAGGCTGCTGGAGCTGAGAAAGAGATGAGTATGTGATGTTAGATCTGAGAAGGGGGTGAGTATTGGCCGCTAGAGCTGGGAAAGGGGTGAGTATGTGATGTTAGAGCTGTGAAGGGGATGAGTATTGGCTGCTAGAGCTGGGAAAGGGGTGAGTATGGACTGCTCGAGCTGAGAAGGGGATGAGTTTCGGCTGCTGGAGCTGAGAAAGAGATGTGATGTTAGATCTGTGAAGGGGGTGAGTATTGGCCGCCAAAGCTGAGAAGGGAATGCGGTGGTCGTTTTGTTTAATATACTGTATGCTCTGTGGCCTGGGAAGGAGACGAGGAATCTACCTACATGCGTGAAACGTGAGGGCGATTTAACGACTGGTCAGTTAATGGACAATCCATTGGGTCTATCAAAGGTTCAACTGTACATCAAAGACCCACAGCTGTCTAGACATTAGGGAGAGGGAAGTACCTCACGGCTTGGAAGTGTCTTCCGCTCTGTGATGCTCTAGCAATAATAATTTTCAAAGATGGGCCTTGATTAAATATTTACTGATACACGGAGTCGCATTTTCTCGACTATGTATGGACATGATGCCAGGACGAGGTGTGGAAAACAGGAAGACCTACAGCTAGGCAGGGGCAAGGTGAGGAAAACAGGAAGACCTATAGCCAGCCAGGGACGAGGTGTGGAAAACAGGAAGACCTACAGCCAGCCAGGGACGCGGTGTGGAAAACAGGAAGACCTACAGCCAGCCAGGGACGAGGTGTGGAAAACAGGAAGACCTACAGCCAGCCAGGGATGAGGTGTGGAAAACAGGAAGACCTACAGCCAGCCAGGGACGAGGTGTGGAAAACAGGAAGACTATAGCCACCAGGGACGAGGTGTGGAACACAGGAAGACCTACAGCCAGCCGGGAAGAGTTGTGAAAAACAGGAACACCTATAGCCAGCAAGGACGAGGTGTGGAAAATAGGAAGACCTACAGCCAGCCAGGGACGAGGTGTGGAAAACAGGAAGACCTACAGCTAGCCAGGGACGAGGTGTGGAAAACAGGAAGACTATAGCCACCAGGGACGAGGTGTGGAACACAGGAAGACCTACAGCCAGCCAGGAAGAGATGTGAAAAACAGGAACACCTATAGCCAGCCAGGGACGAGGTGTGGAAAACAGGAAGACCTACAGCCAGCCAGGGACGAGGTGTGGAAAACAGGAAGACCTACAGCCAGGCAGGGACGAGGTGTGGAAAACAGGAAGACTTACAGCCAGGCAGGGACGAGGTGTGGAAAACAGGAAGACCTACAGCCAGGCAGGGACGAGGTGTGGAAAACAGGAAGACCTACAGCCAGCCAGGAGCAAGGTGTGATAAGGCTCTTTTTGACCAACAGGTTCTGTCTAACTTAAGAAATAGGCAAACCCTTTAGATATATTTATGGAAGTTGTACATATAAATAAGAACTAGACTACACTGATTTAAACACTTGAATGATTTTGATTCATAATAACAAAGCTAAAGGGATAGGTACGGCTAAAATGTGTATAAAAGGAGGTTTTCAGGAAGCGTTCTTTTAATATCCGAAAAAGAGCAAGTCTTTGACCAAACTGATTTCTACAGAAGATGTAAAACAAAACCCAGATAGTACAAACGTATGGTTAAAATTCTCGTCTTGGTCATGGACCTGTCTAATACTTGGATTTTCATTTGAAGTTCAAACACTCGGCCTTTGTCATTTACTTTGTCCATTCTAACGTATTAGATCATGTCAGAAGTACAACACTTGCAAGTGTAAGAAAGAATATAAGGCTGTAGTTGTCAGCCATTGGACCATGTGTTATACGTTTAATTCCAACATTACAATGCTGTTTGCAACTTGAATTTTTGACACTTGTGTCAGTGGCCAAATATAAGCCCTTACCTTACCCCGTCCTTTGAAAGACAAAATGCTCGCTGTCAGCCTTTTTAATATGTCTTGTGTCTTACAAACGAACATGTCAAAGTTTTCAGTAAACCAAAGGGCCCAGACCATTACTCCACATTTTGTTACACTTCTGCTTCGTGTATGTTTTGTTAAGGTAGCCCAATGGTCAAAGCGTCGGCTCGCCACACTGCAGATCTGGGTTCGAATCTCCTCATGGATATCATTTGAGAGGCAATTTTTGGTGTATAGCAAGAAAGCGGCGTAATAACACGGTCACTCACTCACTCCCTCACTCTAAATGATTTTCATCTTAGAAATGCCACAAAGCTATATCTGAAACCTGATCCTGAAACTGTATAGGGTAATTGAGTGAAAACATAAGTGTTATTTTACGCCGCTTTCAGCACTACTCCAGCGATACCAAGGGGGACACCAAGAATTAGCTTGACAAATTCAACCCGTTTTGGAATCGAACCCGGATCTTCGGCAACACTTTAACCACCTGCCCATCTACATGAAGCGGAGAACTGGTTGTATTGTTGGGTCATGGCTTCACATGAAGCTTATAAGCGTCATTATTTGTGTTTTATGTCTTAATTTTCAATCCAATTTTTTCAGCACGAAATGATTGAATATTGTTGGGTGACGATGAGCTGGGTGCGTCAAGTTTATCGCCACTTAAACAGGCCCCCAGGTACAGCTAATCGTCCTCTAAATTTAACGTTTCAATTCTAAACATTTATGGGAACATTAACGTATGTTGAATATACATTATCACAAAGATCCTGAGCTTCCAGTCAAGCCCGTGTCTTCTATTATACTACACGAGCATAAGGGTGCGTTTATGACGTACTCACTTACACCATGGGGCGTATAACCCTGGTTGGCGGCGAATAACGACTGCCAGGCCGTTTGAACAGGAAAATAGAGGAATCTCATAAATCAGTCACTATATCCAAGGAAAAGACCCTACTTGAAAAATGTACGTGCCAGGTAGCATACACAGCCCAATCAGCCTGCAGACAGCAAATTATCATCACATAAGGGAGCCACCATTTCACGAACCAATATATAACGTGGTAAATAATGAGTAAAGCTTTATTTAGGTTTAACTCGGTAAGCACAACGTTGCCGCTGCTGAAGTCACGATCCGCACGTGCTTCTGCTACCGCGAGGGCGCTGCGCCTCACCCATGACTCTCAGTCTTCTCACCCTCCCTCCCAGGGTATGGTGCTTTCATGTTGTACACTTTAGTTAAGCAGGTATTTTAAATTGTTTTAACACATAAAGAATTTATTGTCAATTTAATATTGACCTATTCCCAAACGCGGTTCTTTGTCTTTTCTTGATAAGAGTTAATTTGGATACCCAATCCCTTGTCATAACTTCAGAGAATGAATGAATGAATGAAAGAAAAAAGAATGAATGAAAAAAAGAAGGAAAGAAAAATGAATAAATGAACGAACGAAAGAATGAACGAATGAATGAATGAGAATTAAATAAAGTAAGAAATACAAAATGTTTAATGTATGTCCTGAATAAAGGATTGTTGTTACCCAAAAATTGTTTATCTTTCACTCTCCCTAACAAAAAATCCAACGCTCACAAAAACATGTTATGGTTGGCCCCTAAGGTTTTCTAAGCTTCAGAATTTATTAAAACTTGCCGTCAGACACAAACAACAGAGACAGGGCGATGGTATTCCCGCAGCGAAGGTGTAGTCGAGCATACTGCAATGTAATAATCCTATTTTACGCTTTTTAAATGTCATTACATTCTTAAAACCCCTTACCGGATGTAGGTAGTACACACTATAGCATATCTAGCCCCGGGGTCGTTTCCACGCTTCACTGACGTCAATAATGGTCCTCGTAATGCTTGCATCCGAGTTGGTAATTTGACCCTGCTGGCGTTCCGTACTCCTGATTTTGTCCCTCTTCTCTCTTTTTTCTCAAGGTAGCTTCCCCCTTTCATGCTGAGATAGTTTTTGCCGTTAGTTTTTCAGATTATCAGGGGACCACCAGCCTGATGTAAACAGACTCGTCCATTGTTCTGGGTTCAGCCTGCGGACTTGTTGGAAACTTGTGTGTTTATGTTTGTCATAAGTTTTTGGGATTATCACATGGGGTTTGATGTTTATTTGGAAACGCGCCATGTTTTTGAATTGCTGTTTTATGCCTAGGCTACACGTAGGAGGCAAACAGCATCAGTGTTGTCAAACGTAGAATTAGGTTGCCCTGCAAACGCGCACTCTCCCTTAACCTAGACTAAAGCTTAATATCCGAAACGTTATGATTTTGAACGAAACGAGCAAAAACATTTTAATTGAAAAGGAGCCCCAGTGAGATGGGAGATTCAGAACCTGAACCTGTGGAAAAACTAGACTTGCTTCATTTAGAGCTATAGCATTACAGTAAGGGCTGGGCGGAAGGGGAACTAATATGGTTGAGGGACTGTGAGGCAGACTATCTAACCACACACGTGCATGTATTCATCATGCCCTATCTTAAATGTGGATCCTTTCCCATTCAATCATTCACAAAGACATCCCTACCCGCACACCCGCAACCTGCCATCTAAGCCCTTTCACTCACAACTACAAGCCGTCAACACAAGCTAGTAATAGTCTATACCCCACTCACAAACGCCACCCCGACCCCTCTCCAAAGCAACCCGCTCGCCAACACCCAACACCCCTTCACCCACGACCAGCCCACATACGGACCCGACTCACAACGCCCCCCCCCCCCCCCCCCCCCAAGTCCATGTCACCCATCGTATCCACTTCCAAAGTCTACCTTTCACCTACTACACCTCACCGTCCGGCACTTCCTACATCTTTCAACCACCATCGCCTTCTCTCCCGTACAGTCCCCCCTGAAGCAAAACTGGGGCGGTCGGGTAGCCTAGTGGTTAAAGCGTTCGCTCGTCACGCCGAAGACCCGGGTTAGATTCCCGTCATGGGTACAATGTGTGAAGCCCATTTCTGGTGTCTCACGCCGTGATATTGCTGGAATATTGCTAAAAGCGGCATAAAACAATACTCACTCACTGACTGAAGCAAAACTATCCCAAAAATCCCAAGCAAGTCTACAACAATTCAGCAAGTCTAGATTCATTCAGTAATATTTAATGAAGAGATTCCCTGGGCTCCTTTAAATCATATATAAAATGACAATTTAACCCGAAATAAATCATTTCAGAGACTTAAAGATAGTCTATCCGTCATCCATCGACACCCTAAACCAACAACAAACACGTTCTACCCAGCCTACTCCCACCCAAGCCACCCTTCACCTCCCACCCTGATCAAGGTCCCGCAAATCCCATTTTGATACATAACTCAGACGCAACTTCATTCCCAAATACACTGCGTAACGGGTGTAATACAACGTGCGTTTGATTTTAAAATTTAAGTCAACCGATGTTACCACATTAATGTCAACCGGGGTTTACTTGATCCAACCTGAGTTAACCGGTTTGATGTTAACGAGACGAGAATTATAACCTCGTGCTTATGCACAGTACATGCTAGTTTGTGTCTAGAACAAGAGAGAGGGATGGAGAGAGAGGGATGGAGAGAGAGAGAGAGAGAGAGAGAGAGTTGTTCTCAGCATATAGATCCCCTTAGCTTCAGTACAGTAACTAGTAAAACGATATATATTTATAAGGGGGGGAGAGAGAGAGGGAGAGAGAGAGAGGGTTGTTCTCAGCATATAGATCCCCTTAGCTTCAGTACAGTATCTAGTAATAGGATATATAGTTAAAAGAAAGAGAAAGAGAGAGAGGGAAAGAGAGAGAGTTGTTTTCAGCATATAATATAGATCCCCTTAGCTTCAGTACAGTAACTCAGTACAGTAACTAGTAATAGGGCATATACTTAAAGGAGAGAGCCAGATGTTAATTGTATGTTGAAACTTTATCAAAAGACGAACCATAAACACCCACTGAAAACCGTGTTCTTTTCATCGTAAATATGCCCCAGTGTCTCCCCGGGGGATTGATATACATCACCCGTGTTATATAATACGGGGAGACATCGGGGTGGGTGGAACGAGGCGGGGTAGTGAATGGGTGGCGAGGTGAAAGTTCAGATGAACGCTGCTCCACCACCGTAACATTGTGTCTGTATTTCCAACCTCAACCAATATAGTTTGACCTCCAGCACCCACCCTCCACGTTTCTTATTCCACATCCTCACTATGCTTATCTCTGTATCTTAAGTTATGACCCCATCCGGCGTAATTCCGCCGAACCTGTACTTTTGACACCTATCCCCATTACTTATACCTTGATAACCCCCAATTCCGGTCCTCGTCTTTCCAAACACCGCGTTCGTTTCCATTCATTTCCGACTTCCCAGCGTAATCCTTCTTTTAGGTTTCACCACCCATGTGACGTTTCCTGCCATACTGGGCCTAGTCTTTCACGTGACCCCATCACCATATATTCCCCCAGAGTCCCTTGAATCCTCATATTCCCCAACATTCCCCAGTGTGTGCTAATATGTTTTGCACATATTCCCTCATATTTCATCATATTCCCCTTATATTTTCTCATATTCTCCATGCCCCAATATTCCCTTATGTTCCTCCTAATTCCTTATATCATATTCCTCATATCATCCTTTATTCCTCATAATCCTTTATATTCATCCATTGTCCATACATTCTTCATTTTTCCTTATATATTCGCCCTATTCTCCATATTCCGTATATAACCCCATATTCTCTTATATTCCTCCTATTTCCTTATATTCCTCATACTCCCTATATCACATTCCTCATATTCTTCATATTCCTTATATTATATTCCTCATATTCCGTTATATTCTCTTCTATTCCTCATACTTCGTATAATCCAATGTCATCCCATAATTAAATTGTCAGCCATGTATGCAACCTCCAAGTTCAGAGCACCCCATGGCAAAACGGATTCATTTACTCCCAGTCGATGCGTGGAGCTTATCATCACGCATTGTGTTTAAAGTTCACGTTGGACGCTGCTAGGGCTTTATGGAAGCTTTTTTAGTATCTGAATACAGTTAATAAGTGACCTCATTATGAAGTCCCTGTACACATTAACATACTGAAACTAAAACAAATATTGAAAATACAGGAAAAAATGATAATGATCATGATGATGTTGACGACGATACCAGTTACAACAACGACAAAGACAATTTACCAGATGCCAAATCACCAACCAACTAATGCCAACCGCCCCCCCCCCCCCCCCCCCCCCCCCATCCCCTCGAATCCTATCTGAGTCCAAGTGATGATAAGCCACCAATCCCTGCCGCTTATGACGATGCCAACTGCTGTTACGTTAAAAAGTTAAAAACATCAATGTTCTCATCCTGTTCTTATCAATGTTTATCTCAAAAGTAAATTCTCAATCTTATGTTAAAGTTTTATCTCGATCTTTTAACCTTAAGTATTTTGTTGTTGTTGTAAAGCTGGCTTTTATCAACAATTAACCGAACATTTTACCTCTGAAACGGTGTTAAGTGTCTGTACATGCACACTCCCCTCGACCATCACTCAATAGAGATATACACCTGATTTCCCTCAAACACAGGGTTGATGGTTCTTCCCAATACACCCAACCATCCACCCGTTCACCCACGGCTGAGACATCAACCGGCCAGTCCCATCCACCCAACTGGGATACTGAATGACCCGACATGACCTGAGGCTCCTCTGTCAGAGTTGCAGTTTGTGTCATCGAGACCTGAAGCTCGCTGTAATACACCTGCACACACCTGAGAGAGGATGTAAAGTACAGGGTTGCACAAAACTAACTCACACAGCATCGACTGAAACATGTGAGGTCACGGCTGGCCCAGTAGTTAAATACGTTATGCAAAATGTCTGTCCCGTAGCCGCCTCGTATTTACTGAACAAAGTGGTGAACGCCTCAGCGGCCTGTATCACTATGGGCATTCCTTCCGTATTAAAGCTGACACGTTAGAGCTGTGATATAACTGAAATACAATTCAAAGCGGCGTGAAACAAAACGCGTGTGAGGTCTTAACGTCAAGACCGCCTCCGTGGTCTTGTGGTAGAGCGTCCGCCCGGAGAGCGGAAGGTCCGGGGTTCGATCCCCGGCCGCGTCATACAAAAAGACGTTAAAAGATGGTACTTGTTGTTACCCTGTCTGGCGCTCGGCATTAAGGGGCTAAAACAAGGACTGGTCGGCTCGGAGTCAGTATACTGTGTCTGAGTGGGGTATTCATGTTAAACTGCGGCATGGTATCTCAGTGAGCTAGCAATATAAATCGGCATCAGTCCGGACTAGTACAGGCAGCCACACACAAACGTACACGTACACGTGCATGCACGTCGCTATATAAGTGCAATAATCTTGGACGCGACGTTAAACCCAATTTCACCTCACCTCTTAACGTCAAACAGTCTTCGTAGTGTAGTGAATAAACCGTCTGCCCGGAGGGAAGGTCGGTGATTCGATTTGTGGTTTCATCCCAAAGCCGCGTCATACCAGCCGACGTTAAAAGATGGTACTTGCTGATACTTTGCCTGGCGCTCGGAATAAAGGGGATGAAACAAGGACTGGTCGGTCGGTATAATGCTTTTAGGTGGATTTTCCAGATTAAACTGCGGCCTGGTATTTCCAAATAGCTAGCACTATAAATGCCGGCATAAATCTGGACTAGTACAAGCAGCAACACACACACATGTGCATGCACGTCACTAAATGAGTGAAATATTCTTGAACGCGACGTTAAACCACATTTCACCTCACCTTGTGTTAGACGAACAATTAGTCTCTGAAATAAAAATATTTTACGATTTCTATTTGTTAAATTGTCTTTTAGTATATCATGTAAAAAAACCAAGAGAAGGAATCAACAGATACGAATGACGTAGTACACAAGATGCCACTTACAACTGCGCTGCTCTGTACTCGCGCGAAGTCCCGATACACGGCTTTCTATGATGTGACGTAGTACACAAGATGCCACTAACAACTGCGCTGCACTATACTCACGCGAAGTCCCGATACACGGCTTTCTATGATGTGACGTAGTACACAAGATGCCACTTACAACTTCGCTGCTCTGTACCCACGCGAAGTCCCGATACACGGCTTTCTGCGACGTGACGTAGTACACAAGATGCCACTTACAACTGCGCTGCTCTGTACTCCCATTAAGTCCCGCGGCACACGGCAACTATCGTCTCACGTGACTAATCCGGAACTGTCATTGAATGAGTTAAACGGTCTCCTTGATCCTGGGATTTAGATAACGTCGCGCACATTTAAAAATCCACAAAGGTCGGGCCCGAATTGAACTTTTAGAGTGTTACACATTGAAATTTGTACTTACTTCGAGATTCACTGAGTACGTGAGAAAAACTACAAATAATTGGTTACTAAATACTTGTCCCTTGTAAGAAAAGCTCTTATTTGTTAGGTTGACTTACATAATTCAATATACTGAATATTATGTTTGGCATAGTTAAAATCGTCCATAGTATATATACACACGTACTCCTAAAATCTAAATGCTTTCAGGTTTTGGCACGAACTTAATTTTTCTTCGTCAGGGGCTGTAAAAAAATCAGGATTAAACTGAAAACATAGTGCAAATATATCTACTGTTAAATGCTTGTAAAGTGGACACTGGAGTAACACATGCATCTCATCCTCCACGGGGGCACGTGTGGAGAGTTGCGTCCCTTGGGCACGCCAGAAACCTATGATTGTGGCTTCCAAACCCTGTTCGCCCCGATTATGTTTCTAGGTTTGTCCGCACCATACCCGTGCTCGTGGGTTTCACCGAATTGGTAAACGTCTGAGACCTGCATCACTTGGGGCTTTCCTCCCACATTAAGCTGACACGCCGTGATATGACTGGAATACTGTTAAACCCAACTCACTCACTCTCATCCTCCAGAGAGTCCGGGCAGTTTAAACAGGTTCGTCCTTCAACCGGTTTGTTGCAGTACCGTTCCGTTTCTATATGGAGGGGTGCACACATGCGCGAACACTTTACTTACACACGACTTGGTGAACACACACACGTTCGTTCATGTTGATGTTTTCGGACACTCGCAAATGCACGCCGGCACGCCGTTTTACGTTTAAACGATCATTAATATATTGTCCCGGGTTTTTTAAATGAATTGCCAACATAAACACAAATGTTGCGAATGTCTATAAATAGACTGACGTCTACGTGTCTTTCACCTTACTCACATACCTACTTATATATACGCCACGTGCTCAGCATCGTAAGACCTGTCTGTGTGCGAATGAGTGTCATATCGCGACACGTGGTTGAAGATTGCTGTAATTAAACACTGAAAGGACTTTCACAACACAGGGAGAACATTACCGTCTCATCCTTCATCATGACAAGCCGATTTAAACACATATAAAAATGATGTTTTGAAATGCTGATTTGACTTTTAATGCCTACATGTTTATCACGACAACAGACAAGACGTCAGTCATCCGAGCGCTGTCGAGAGAGCCAGATTGTTATGTGTGAGTGGGTGAGTTTTATTTAACGCCGCTATGAACAGTATTCCAGTTATATCACGGCGTGTCAGCTTCATGTGGGAGGAAAGCCCAAAGTGATGCATGGCGTCTTTCTCTTTGGTGAAACCCACGAGCACGGGTATGGTGCAGACAAACCTAGAACCATAATCAGGGCGAACGGGGATTCGAACCCACGACCATATGTTTCTGGCCTGCCAGTGTCAGTAGCTATCTTAATTAATACACTACAATAATCGGTATGAATGTGGCTACATCACAGTTAAATATGTGTGGGGTAAGTGATATTAGGAGTAATCATTAGTGTAGGATATTACATAAATAATGGTCTATTCACACACTATGATTTTGTCTCGGTTGGATATTCAGTTAACAAGGCAATCGATCCATGGAGTTACGGGGTGAAAGAGGTCTTCAGCAACCCATGCTTGTCGTAAGAGGCGACTAACGGGATCGGGTGGTCAGGCTCGCTGACTTAATTGATGCATGTCATCGTATCTCAATTGCATGGATCGATGCTCATGATGTCAATCTCCCGACTCGATTATTTACAGACAGTCATATAGCTGGAATATTGCTGAATGCGGCGTTAAACAACAAACATACAAACAATGCAATCATTTGTTGAATCATATTTTTTTGTCAGAATTCAGATATTTAAAATATTTCGTACACTATTTAAGGTTAAATATTTCCTGGATTTAACTCACATTACTGGTGTGAAAAATGTACGGATGTGAATATTACCATGTTGTAAGTCCAACGTTAATTGGCCTTATCCAATTTGTATTTCGACACATAAATGTTTCTAATTTAAAACCTCAATATCTTAAGTATTCACATTTCCGTTAAGTAAATGAAATATTTCTAATGTCTATTCTTTAACTTCTCTGTCAGACCGGAAAAGAGTATTCTTCTAAAACGAGGCTTCCATCGACAGCTATAACAGCGGATGTTTCCCTGTGAATCACGTGCAATCGTTTACTGCGCACATGGTCATGTTGCTGTCTCGCGCCTCACTTCCGCTGCGCGTGCTCTCAAGGTCAGGGTCAGCGTGACATGGCGAGGTATACATTCCATTTTTTTGTAAATGTCATTTCGGTTGTAAAGGAAATGAGCAATCATCAGAATTAAAGATTTACCCGTGTGTCTGGCAGAGTAAACACTCGGCTTGATGACTTCAAGATTCTCATCCAGTACCGAAAATAACAAAAAAATATGGCCTGTCGGCTTATCTTTACACGCCAGGAGTTCAAGGATCACGATTGCAAACAAAACAAAAAATATTCGAGTTTTAACTTTCCCTGATCAAAATCAGAACTTCTTTCTTGTTTCTGGAAGTTTCTCGGACGTAGAGTTTCAAACAACGTAATTAAGGGGCTGCAGTATCACTAAACGGAGGATTCATTTATATGTGTGTGCGTGTGTGCGTGTGTGAGCGTGCGTGCGTGTGCGTGCGTGTGCGTGCGTGCGTGCGTGCAGTTATAATGATAATTCATACCTTGGATCTATCCGCTACCAAAATGAGGCCCAATGAAAATACTCTTACGTGCGAGAACTTTTTTGTGGTATGTTAGAAATAGGAGCGATGGAAGTGGTGACGTCACTTCCGAAACGAAGCTGTGGTGGCTAATGCATGGGTCCAGAGTATATATCAAACCATACTAGATAATCGAGGAGCGGTAATCCTCCTTTGAAACATATATGTATATTACCAGAGACGGATAAGATCGATATTCCATGTCCAACAAATCTTAACGCAGTTAAAAACGACGGCCCCTAATGGAACATGTGTATGATCCCGGGAATATACGGGTTAGAATCGGTTTTCAGCAACCCATGCTTGTCGTAAGAGGTGACTAACGGGATCGGGTGGTCAGGCTAGCTGACTTTGTCGATGCATGTCATCGTATGCCAATTGCGTAGATCGATTCTCATGATGTCAATCACTGGATTGTCTGGTTCAGGCTCGATTATTTACTGACCGTCTTACAGCTGGAATATTGCGGCGATAAAAAAACAAAACAACAAAAACAACTCGTGTACGTCGCATTGAACAATCAAGAAAGAAACTGAGTTCCCCCGTCGGAAGATCTCAGCAAACTGAAAGAGCTCTTTAATTCTCTACAACAATATACAAGTATTGAGAAAACACGTAACTAAATCCTTATCACAAATTTAGTGATGAATTAAGACAAGGAGTATCTCACACCCTAACTCGTGTGAACTAATTTACGAAAATGTCAATAAATAAATTCGAATGATAAACAATCGTTTTAAAAATATCTGACATTGTGATTGCAACGGTATCTGGGACCAGCTCGGAAGAATGAGTGTTTTGTATATGCGAAACCTGCTGCGTTTTTCATTTTTTTGGTGAAGAACCCCCATCTGCGTGCTTGAGGGAATCAAAGACCGATGCCATAAACTTCGGACGGAAATAACGGATTTACTGAGTTCATTTGAGATAATATTTCCCTAAACTCCGTTCGTCTTAATAACAACTCCACCCAAATCTAAACTTTTCTTCCGTTTTCTGTTTTTCGCGTAATCAAATGGTTAAAAAATCTGCGATCTTGAAACCGCCAGCCCTTGTCGAGGTAAACCGCACATATGCATATGCGTTGGGTGTTTTATTCAGATGTGCAAAATACTTGATATATATATTGGGGGACCCTGGCTAGCTTAGCGGTTAACGCGTCCCCTCGGAACGCCACAGACACCGGTAGAACCTTCTTGTGTGTACAAATTGTGAAGCCGTGATGTAAAAATATGGTGAAGAATGCTTAGAGTGGCGTCCCATGTCACTGACAGAACAAATAGTTTGACAATTGTGGCTAACTCATATCACGAGGTAACCAAGAAATGTGTGAATGATTATGTTTTGTTGAAACATCGCTATACAAAAAGATAAATATATAATATTTGAGGTTAGCAGCTCACGTAATGTAAAATGCATACCATCAGCAACACGTGTATATACAATGCATACCATCAGCAACACGTGTAATATACAATGCATACCATCAGCAACACGTGTATATACAATGCATACCATCAGCAACACGTGTAATATACAATGCATATCATTAGCAACACGTGTAATATACAATGCATATCATGAGCAACATGTGTAATATAACATGCATGCCATCAGCAACACGTGTAATATACCATGCATATCATTAGCAACACGTGTAATATACCATGCATATCATTAGCAACACGTGTAATATACCATGCATATCATTAGCAACACGTGTAATATACAATGTATACCATCAGCAACACGTGTAATATACCATGCATATCATTAGCAACACGTGTAATATACCATGCATATCATTAGCAACACGTGTAATATACCATGCATATCATTAGCAACACGTGTAATATACCATGCATATCATTAGCAACACGTGTAATATACCATGCATATCATTAGCAACACGTGTAATATACAATTCATATCATTAGCAACACGTGTAATGTACCATGCAAAACATTAGCGACACGTTTATTATACCACACATTATATCATGCATAACGTTAGCAACACGTTTATTATACCACACATTATACTATGCATTACGTTGGCAACACATATATTATACCTCACATTATATCATGCTTAACATTAGCAACACGTTTATTATACCTCACATTATACTATGCATAACATTAGCGACACGTTTTTTATACCTCACATTGTACAATGCATAATATAAGCAACACGTTTTTTATACCTCACATTGTACAATGCATAATATTAGCAACACGTTTATTAAACCTAACATTATACAATGCATAACATTAACGACACATGTATTACACCAAACATCGTTACCATAATGCACACCGGCAACACGTGCATATATTTGATGAAACGTCAATTTATTTTATTTGTCAAGAAACGTTTTTCGACAGATCTTTTCGTTGCACTCAATCAATGAAAATTAATTAAAAAACTTACAATCAACTTTGTTTCGCGATAACGTCTTTATGTAAATATTAAGTACCAACTGAGCTTGACATTTTGGATGTGCTGAATAGAGAAAAACAGCTCCCTTTAATCTTGTCAGTTGCATCTTCCTCAATAGACTGCACGGGACCACCATGCGAGAGCGCCACCTGTAGGCTCCTTCCTGGACCCGATATCACGTGACATTCATTGAGACCCCGTAGGAATCTGGGATGAGGCAAACCACTCCGGAACATGTGGTAGTCGCTTCCGCTGCGAAAGATGATATTTCATTCACAGAAAACGCCCACTCGAAGAGGTATATTTTGTGCATCCGTAAATGTGTATACATTAGCTGCTGCCGTTCACAGATCGCACACGCCTAGAAACAATTTACATGGAGCAAGTGGTTGATTCGTCAAATGTTCTAAAGATAATGACATTAACCTTGAGTGAGTGGGTGAGTGTTTGTGTGAGTGAGTGAGTGAGTGAGTGAGTGATGAGTGACGGGATTACATGAGCAAAGTCTAGTTCTCATTCATATGAACACATGGTGAGTGAGTGAGTGAGTGAACAGATGCGTTGGGTAAAAATAGAAAATAGGTCATAAAAAGATGTGTGAGTCCAAAAGACATAACATACTTTTAAATCTGCTGAAAGGATATAACAACATATATTTCATGCAATTTCAAAATCTATTTGACTGATAAAATATTCTCACTAAACCTAATAAAACAATCCCAACCTTATCAATATTTAACAATCCCAATCTCACTATTATCGATATCAATCACGTCTGAGTGTCATCCATATTAAACAATGCCATTCGCACCCCATTTCACTCCTATTCGCAGTAAACCAGTCCCATGTCCATCCACATTTAACAATGCCATTCGCACCGAATCCACATTAAATAACCATTCTCACTCCTATCCTTATTAAACAATCCCATACAACAACCCCATTGTCACCCCTTTCAAGTAAACTCATGCTCATCCAAATTAAACCAGTCCCTGTCTGATCCACAGTTAACTACGGTTATAACGAACTCAAAGGGACTAATAATTTTAGTTCGTTATAACCGTCAGTTCGTTATAAGCGTGTTCGTTATAACCGTAGTTAACTGTATATTAAACAACCCAATTCTCACTCCTATCGATATTAAACAATCCCGTTCTCATCCCAATCAAGCAGTTCCATTTCATCCATATTAAACAATCAAATTCCCAACACTATAACCCCCTCCCACCCCTCCTCAGCTTGTTAGTCTCAGAAATAATGAGAATCTTTGGTTCCTTCATTGTATTATGTTTTAACACCCAAAAACACAACTTCATTTAGTTTAGCATTTTCTCAGAAGTTTATTTAATGATGACGTCTGTAGCGCCAAGAAGTGGCACAGAACCAGATGTGATATAAACAGATTCTTAAAATCCCATTTACTCCCATAATGCTTCCGGTGAACACAAAAAAACGTATGGCGATTAATATGCGGGATTTCTGAATATGACCCTTTTATACATTTCCATGTTCCGAATAAACAAATCAGATTAAACTCTTCACAATATATTGGACATATCTTGAGTGTTTGCAAGTATTTTTGTACTCGTCTAACATTCGCGAAACAATATGTACGTCTACAACGACAAACACAGTTAGTCCTAATTTACTTCTACAAAATAACATCAGTACTACGTGTTTTAAAAAAATTATTTTCTTATTTCTCATACTCTACCCACCCCTAAAATTGCCCCAAACCATATATTTGTCTTTTTAAGCAATGTTAAGAAACGATTTGTTTCTACTCAAATTTCGTTTTTGAATCGGATGTTGACTTTTTTTGCACAGACCACGCCACCTTGTCCTTTTTTGTACAAATCCAACTTTCATGTGTAACCATGTACGTGTTTTTCCCCGACAGATTACATTAGAATCAGGATGACTTTTACGGATGTATAACCTACAGAGGGAATAAACAAATAAAATCCTACCCTCCAACATGAGGAACAAGATTTTGTTAACAGAACAATTACATTTGTCTCCACCATAAACATCACAACAACTATATCTATATCTTCATTGATGACCCAGTGTAGTATATCCTTGATTCGCTATCCATCTTCTTTTGAGAAATGACCACCTCCATCTTTCTTATCAGCAACTTCCCAAAAACTTTCTCTCGCACATGAGTATTATATGAATGGACCGCTATTTTCAACACTGTAAAAATCGAATCAGAAGGAAAACGAATGCTGTTTATTGATCCTAATAGGATGGCGTTTTAACATTTTGGAGGAATCCATCTGCATGTGTAAAGGTCACTAAGTGAGTGAGTGAGTATGGTTTTACGCCGCTTTTAGCGATATTCCAGCAGTATCACGGCGGGGGAAACCAGAAATGGGCTTCATATATTGTACCCATGTCGGTAATCGAACCCGGGTCTTCGGCGTGACGAGCTAACGCTTTAACCACTAGGCTACCTGACCGCCCCGTAAAGGTCACTAAGAAGGGCCATCTGCATGTGTAACCGTCAGCAAGGAATGGTTATCTACATGTGTATTCGTCAACAAGAAGAGACCATCTGCATGTGTAACCGTCAACAAGGAGGGCCATCTGTAGGTGTAACCAGTAACAAGGAGGTGCCATCTGTATGTGTAACCGTCAACAAGGAGGTGCCATCTGTATTTGTAACAGTCAACAAGGAGGTGCCACCTGTATGTGTAACCAGTAACAAGGAGGTGCCATCTGTATTTGTAACCGTCAACAAGGAGGTGCCATCTGTATGTGTAACCAGTAACAAGGAGGGGTTATCTGCACGTGTAACCGTCAACAAGGAGGGCCATCTGTATGTGTAAACGTCAACAAGGAGACGCCATCTGTGTGTGTAACCGTCAACAAGGAGAGACCCTCTGCATGTGTAACCGTCAACAAGGAGGTGCCATCTGCATGTGTAACCTTCAACAATGAGGGCCATTTGTATGTGTAACCGTCAAGAAGGAGAGACCATCTGTATGTGTAATCATCAAGAAGGAGGTGCCATCTGTATGTGTATCCGTCAACAAGGAGGTGCCATCTGCATGTGTAACCTTCAACAATGAGGGCCATTTGTATGTGTAACCGTCAAGAAGGAGAGACCATCTGTATGTGTAATCATCAACAAGGAGGTGCCATCTGTATGTGTATCCGTCAACAAGGAGATGCCATCTGTATGTGTAACCGTCAACAAGGAGGTGCCATCTGTATGTGTAACCGTCAACAAGGAGGTGCCATCTGTATGTGTAACCGTCAACAAGGAGGTGCCATCTGTATGTGTAACCGTCAACAAGGAGGTGCCATCTGTATGTGTAACCGTCAACAAGGAGGTGCCATCTGTATGTGTAACCGTCAACAAGGAGGTGCCATCTGTATGTGTAACCGTCAACAAGGAGGGCCATCTGTGTGTGTAACCGTCATAAAGGAGGTGCCATCTGTATGTGCAACCGTCAACAAGGAGGTGCCATCTGTATGTGTAACCGTCAACAAGGAGGGCCATCTGTGTGTGTAACCGTCAACAAGGATGGTGCCATCTGTATGTGTAACCGTCAACAAGGAGGTGCCATCTGTGTGTGTAACCGTCAACAAGGAGGTGCCATCTGTATGTGTAACCGTCAACAAGAAGGTGCCATCTGTATGTGCAACCGTCAACAGTGAGTGCCATCTGTGTGTGTAACCGTCAACAAGGAGGTGCCATCTGTATGTGTAACCGTCAACAAGGAGGTGCCATCTGTAGGTGTAACCAGTAACAAGGAGGTGCCATCTGTATGTGTAACCGTCAACAAGGAGGTGCCATCTGTATGTGTAACCGTCAACAAGGAGGTGCCATCTGCATGTCTAACCGTCAACAAGTAGACGCCATCCTTGTGTGTAACCGTCAACAAGGAGAGACCATCTGTGTGTGTAACCGTCAAAAAGGAGGTGCCATCTGCATGTGTAACCGTCAACAAGGAGGTGCCATCTGCATGTGTAACCGTCAACAAGGAGACGCCATCTGTGTGTGTAACCGTCAACAAAGAGATACCATCTGTGTGTGTAACCGTCAACAAAGAGGGCCAGCTGTATGTGTAACCGTCAACAAGGAGGGCCATCTGTATGTGTAACCGTCAACAAGGAGGTGCCATCTGTATGTTTAACCGTCAACAAGGAGAGACCATCTGCATCTGTAACCTTCAACAATAAGGGCCATTTGTATGTGTAACCGTCAAGAAGGAGAGACCATCTGTATGTGTAATCATCAGCAAGGAGGGCCATCTGTGTGTGTAACCGTCAGCAAGGAATGGTTATCTACATGTGTACCCGTCAACAAGGAGAGACCATATGCATGTGTAACCGTCAACATTGAGGTGCCATCTGTATGTGTAACCTTCAACAAGGAGGGCCATCTGTATGTGTAACCGTCAACAAGGAGGTGCCATCTATATGTGTAACCTTCAACAGTGAGTGCCATCTGTGTGTGTAACTGTCAACAAAGAGACGCCATCTGTATGTGTAACCGTCAACAAGGAGGGCCATCTGTATGTGTAACCGTCAACAGTGAGTGCGATCTGTGTGTGAAACCGTCAAGAAGGAGGTGCCATCTGAATGTGCAACCGTCAACAAGGAGGGCCATCTGTATGTGTAACCATCAACAGTGAGTGCCATCTGTATGTGCAACCGTCAACAAGGAGGGCCATCTGTATGTGTAACCGTCAACAAGGAGGTGTCATCTGTATGTGTAACCGTCAACAAGGAGATGCCATCTGTATGTGTAACCGTCAACAAGGAGGTGCCATCTGTATGTGTAACCGTCAACAAGGAGGTGTCATCTGTGTGTGTAACCGTCAACAAGGAGATGCCATCTGTATGTGTAACCGTCAACAAGGAGGTGCCATCTGTATGTGTAACCGTCAACAAGGAGGTGTCATCTGTGTGTGTAACCGTCAACAAGGAGATGCCATCTGTATGTGTAACCGTCAACAAGGAGATGCCATCTGTATGTGTAACCGTCAACAAGGAGGTGCCATCTGTATGTGTAACCGTCAACAAGGAGGTGTCATCTGTGTGTGTAACCGTCAACAAGGAGGTGCCATCTGTATGTGTAACCGTCAACAAGGAGGTGCCATCTGTATGTGTAACCGTCAACAAGGAGGGCCATCTGTATGTGCAACCGTCAACAAGGAGGGCCATCTGTATGTGTAACCGTCAACAAGGAGGTGTCATCTGTATGTGTAACCGTCAACAAGGAGATGCCATCTGTATGTGTAACCGTCAACAAGGAGGTGCCATCTGTATGTGTAACCGTCAACAAGGAGGTGTCATCTGTGTGTGTAACCGTCAACAAGGAGATGCCATCTGTATGTGTAACCGTCAACAAGGAGATGCCATCTGTATGTGTAACCGTCAACAAGGAGGTGCCATCTGTATGTGTAACCGTCAACAAGGAGGTGTCATCTGTGTGTGTAACCGTCAACAAGGAGGTGCCATCTGTATGTGTAACCGTCAACAAGGAGGTGCCATCTGTATGTGTAACCGTCAACAAGGAGGGCCATCTGTATGTGCAACCGTCAACAAGGAGGGCCATCTGTATGTGTAACCGTCAACAAGGAGATGCCATCTGTATGTGTAACCGTCAACAAGGAGGTGCCATCTGTATGTGTAACCGTCAACAAGGAGGTGTCATCTGTGTGTGTAACCGTCAACAAGGAGGTGCCATCTGTATGTGTAACCGTCAACAAGGAGGTGCCATCTGTATGTGTAACCGTCAACAAGGAGGGCCATCTGTATGTGTAACCGTCAACAAGGAGATGCCATCTGTATGTGTAACCGTCAACAAGGAGATGCAATCTGTATGTGTAACCGTCAACAAGGAGGTGCCATCTGTATGTGTAACCGTCAACAAGGAGGTGCCATCTGTATGTGTAACCGTCAACAAGGAGGTGCCATCTGTATGTGCAACCGTCAACAAGGAGGGCCATCTGTATGTGTAACCGGCAACAAGGAGATGCCATCTGTATGTGTAACCGTCAACAAGGAGGTGCCATCTGTATGTGCAACCGTCAACAAGGAGGTGCCATCTGTATGTGTAACCGTCAACAGTGAGTGCGATCTGTATGTGTAACCGTCAACAAGTAGACGCCATCCTTGTGTGTAACCGTCAACAAGGAGGTGCCATCTATATGTGTAACCGTCAACAGCGAGTGCCATCTGTGTGTGTAACTGTCAACAAAGAGACGCCATCTGTATGTGTAACCGTCAACAAGGAGGGCCATCTGTATGTGTAACCGTCAACAGTGAGTGCGATCTGTGTGTGTAACTGTCAACAAGGAGGTGCCATCTGTATGTGTAACCGTCAACAAGGAGGTGTCATCTGTGTGTGTAACCGTCAACAAGGAGGTGCCATCTGTATGTGTAACCGTCAACAAGGAGGGCCATCTGTATGTGTAACCGTCAACAGTGAGTGCCATCTGTATGTGTAACCGTCAACAAGGAGATGCCATCTGTATGTGTAACCGTCAACAAGGAGGTGCCATCTGTATGTGTAACCGTCAACAAGGTGCCATCTGCATGTGTAACCGTCAACAAGGAGGTGCCATCTGTATGTGTAACCGTCAACAAGGAGGGCCATCTGTATGTGCAACCGTCAACAAGGGGGGCCATCTGTGTGTGTAACCGTCAACAAGGAGGTGCCATCTGTATGTGTAACCGTCAACAAGGAGGGCCATCTGTGTGTGTAACCGTCAACAAGGAGGTGCCATCTATATGTGTAACCGTCAACAGTGAGTGCCATCTGTGTGTGTAACCGTCAACAAGGAGGTGCCATCTGTGTGTGTAACCGTCAACAAGGGGTGCCATCTGTGTGTGTAACCGTCAACAAGGAGGGCCATCTGTGTGTGTAACCGTCAACAAGGAGGTGCCATCTGTATGTGTAACCGTCAACAAGGAGGGCCATCTGTGTGTGTAACCGTCAACAAGGAGGTGCCATCTATATGTGTAACCGTCAACAGTGAGTGCCATCTGTGTGTGTAACCGTCAACAAAGAGACGCCATCTGTATGTGTAACCGTCAACAAGGAGGGCCATCTGTATGTGTAACCGTCAACAGTGAGTGCGATCTGTATGTGTAACCGTCAACAAGGAGGGCCATCTGTATGTGTAACCGTCAACAGTGAGTGCGATCTGTATGTGTAACTGTCAACAAGGAGGGCCATCTGTATGTGTAACCGTCAACAGTGAGTGCCATCTGTGTGTGTAACTGTCAACAAAGAGACGCCATCTGTATGTGAAACCGTCAACGAGGAGGTGCCATCTGTATGTGTAACCGTCAACATGGAGGTGCCATCTGTATGTGTAACCGTCAACAAGGAGGGCCATCTGTATGTGCAACCGTCAACAAGGAGGTGCCATCTGTATGTGTAACCGTTTGGTTCACATTACGAATTTTACCTCCAATTTGTTGGATTGAGTTGATCTACTTCAGAGTATCTGCTTGTGTGTATGCGTGTGTGCGTGCGTGTGTGCGTGCGTGCGTGAGTGCGTGTGTTATTATTACTGCGACTAAATTGTTTAGGGTTACCTCACTGAGACTCTAAAAATAGATTACACCTCAAAACCTCAAATGGGGAGTAGCATTCAGGAATATTGTAAAATATTCTGAAAATAAGAAGGAAAAACCATATTTCACCTTCATGAGAATTCATGACATTCCGGCTGCGAAACTACATATTGTTTAAACCTTGAAACACCCCATAAACAGACAGCGTTCTGTCCGCAAGTCCCATCCCATCCTCCATGTCAATATTGACATGTTCATCAAAATGGCGTATGTCTCAAGATGAAAAAGCTAGCAACACTTCAGCAGACATATCAAGACATTAATCTCATCACAATGGAGATAGTGAAATAAGATAAGAGGAGACAAGCAACCTGAGGCCATAGGTAAATATTGACCAGTCGTTGAGCGGTCACTCATAACAGGCCATTAAGCAAGTCTAGCCTCTCCTCACAATAACAATTTGAGTGCTTTAACTCATCACAAATTAACTCTGTTTTCTTTTCAATCGTGGTTTGTTTATTCAACGTCTGTTGTATTAACAAGGTTACGTTTTATTACAACGATCAGGCGCCCACTTTTAGATATTACCTGATACTCAAGCAGAAAAACACAATTCGGACGTAGCGTTTAGACAAGTGGAGACGGTGTTGTTAGCGTTGATAAAGTTAAGCCAGGGGCATTCGGATTCTATTAGATTCTATCAGTCTGCAGTTAATGCAGTTTGTATATTTTGAGATAAAAAGGTTGTTATTTCTCGGATGTGACTGCAGTGTGTCCATGTTTTTGCAAATGAAAACAAACAAGTTAAAATGAATGGTGTTGTATGCGTATCGTATTACATCGCAAGAAAATGTGGAAACTACCAGAACTGTAAGAAACGTGATGGAAAATGAGATTTCTCGACTTGCACTTTTCATAAAAGTTTAATGCTATCTATGTAATCATTATTACCGCATTTCTGTAGAAAATTAGATTTATTCCAGTGAAATTAGAACGATTAAGTGTGGGAATTAAAGGCTGACGTTATCATGCAGCAATCAGGTGGATAAATCTTCAGCGTGTAGAAGAAAATGTTTCGTGAAACTGGAAACTTTCAGGATTTACCTTTCATCATGGCGGTTTGTAAGGGGCCTACCATTTGCTATTCAGGAAAATCATTAAAAAATAAACTGTTCGTGAAAATGATGGTAGAATATGGTTTTTACACACACACATGAAATCGTTCACTGACAAATAATGTGTTATAGGTTTAAAAAATAGTATGCCTTAAAGCGTTGACTGAAAAAGCAATGTCTTAAACAGCAGCCTATCAATATTCGAGTCTGGACAAGTATCGAGATACACGGCAAAAGACACGTCATCCGTCAAGTTACAGAACGTATGTCGAGGGCTGGATAGTTAAGTGTCTGGAATAACCAGGTCCTGCTAATTATAGTGTTGTGTTTGAAACAAGCAGGTTCAATTGTGTTTTTATCAAAAGCGTAACAGCATATTTTAATTACGACACTTGAAATTGTCTAGCGGCACAATTGTGTTCACGAGCCTAAGTTCGCGTGCCATATGTTGCAGGGAGCAATAAAGATAATCGCTATTGCCTCCTCCTATTCATCCAGTGATACATATAAGTTGGATGTGGGCATCTTTCTGGTAAGGTTAATAATTTTATTGGCAGAACATAAACAATTTCCCTGATATCCTTTGAAACTAGGTTTTGAACAAACAGATTGAGATGAAGCCTGAAATGGTGAATCTACAACATAAACAAACATCAGAGCTTCTAACGAGCAAGGAGTTTCAATTTTGACGGAGAGCTCTTCACACCTGGAGGTAAAAAACTCACTACTTCCTGTAACAATTTATTCCACTTCCGGTCCTTCAATCTGGCTTCCATTCATGTAGGACACTTCCTGGTTCTTAAAACCGTTCCAAACACCATCCACCTTATCATTTGATCTGCAAAATTAGGAATCACTCGAGCGTTTTTCTCTTAAACGTGGGCTTCGTTCATTACAAGGGATTTTACGAGGTGCTCGCGGCCGTGTTTAGATAAAACAGACATTGTTTAGACACAGGTGCCTTCATCAGCGGTCAAGGAGAGCTTCTATGCGATGCCGCCAGCGATGAAGCCATGTAGAAGAAAGCAATGCCTCGAAGGATATTAAACTTTACTTGAATAAAAGAAGCCTTTTTGGCAAACAGTTTTTCAATCCCCCCCCTCCCCCCCCCCCTTTTTTTTAAAAAAGGTAGGTAGGTAGAATTTTAATTTCATTTTGTATTACGATTTCCGAACCACTGCAGTCTGCAACCCAAATTTACAAATGAACACAATGAATCCCCCGTTATGATTCCGAGTTGGAATCTCTAAGTCCCCAGCTGGTCGTAAGAGGCGACAGGATCGGGTTGTCAGGTTCAGTGATTTTATTGATTGTGAGTGGGTGAGTATGGTTTTACGCCGCTTTTAGCAACATTCCAGCAATATCACGGCGGGGAACACCAGAAATGGGCTTCACACATTGTACCCGTGTCGGGAATCGAACCCTGGTCTTCGGCGTGACGAGCGAACGCTTTAACCACTAGGCTACCCGACCGCCCCTTATTGATTGTGTTTCATCGTACCCTGAATCGTTGCTATATCAATCGATGGATTGTCTGGTGCTCACTCAATTATTTACAGAACGTCGTCACATAGCTAGAATATTGCTGAGTGAGCCGTTAAACAACAAATAAACAAACCAACGATAACGGTGATATGTAAAAATTACGCACGACATTGTTGGTCATCAAGGAAGGGATACATCAAATGTGGAACTCTAAAATGCGGAAACGGAACCGAATTTAGCAAGTAAAACTAAATGTTGGTCAAACCTTTAGTGTCTGTCATAAGAAATGATAACTATGTTGACTTAATTAATTGATGTGTTCTTCGTTTATTAATGTAATATAAATTTATTGACAATGCTTAAAACGACAGTGGGGATGTAAAACTTGCCAGAATAAATCCTGCATCTAAACAAATGTCAGTGTTAATTGATGTATTTTATGTTTTTGAAAGAAAAAAGATCTGACGATGGTGAAAGATCTAGGGCTCTCTTGATCCATTCAAGAAAAGTTGGGCCGGAGGGGAGGTGTTGAGTTATCTGATTTTGTGCTAATTGTATCTCCTTTACTAGTTGTTGATAATGCCGATGGTTTTACTCTATCTGATAGAGACGCGAAACGATTTCTCTCAAGTGCAAATAGTCATTTTAGATTGCCATCTCTAGCCCTTGGTCAGGCTTGACCACGAAGTGCCCGGGCGTAGAGCTAGCCAAGACAATGTCTCGGTGCTTTCTTTAATGATTGATGCATGGAAAGTAGGTGGGGTCGAAAAAACAAAACCTTTGATGGTTGTTTATGTGTAGTCATTGTGCTAATGTGATAGTGTTGTCGATCTGTGTGGTGATAGTTTGTTGTAATTGAATGGACTAACAATATCCCCGGAGATGATGATGGTGATGATGATGATGGGGGTTGTTGTCTGTGTGTAAAGTGAGCTGGAGTTGTCGAACAGTATTTCACGTCGAGAAGTGT